>NC_136002.1:9844807-10017307 GCF_048128805.1 Centroberyx gerrardi
GGCTCAGTTGAAAACCCTATTACACCCCTTGATGTGTGACAAGATACTATCAATGTCAACAGTTGTAAGCCAAGCTCACTAGAAAATTGGTTTACCCAGCCTAATGCTTGTTCAAGTAAACTCGCATTTACAAACTCAATTCCGAGTGAACTGTTATTCATTCAAATCAAGGAGCTCTGCGGTGCGCTCGGTGGTAAAAAAAAAAACAAGCGCTGCTAATAATCTTCCATATTTTCTACTTGAGCTGCCGATGTGGGCAGAGGTGTGCGGCTGACGCTTCGCCTGGCTGCTCCTATTCAACCCGCTGACGCTCGCAGGCCCATCAGAGCCGGGCCTTAATGCCACCTGCCATACAGCTAAAGTGTTCTGCACTTGGAGACGGAGAGGAGCAATCATTTCATCAGCTGTTAAGCAGCGGGGCCTGACCACTCTCATTCAAATAGGTCTGTCTGCTGGTGCAAAGGCTCATGGGAAAGAGTAGGGAGGGAGGGAGGGAGGGGGGCTAAGAGAGACAGAAAATTACCCAGAGAAAAACAAGCATTGCACATGCATTCTGCTTTTAACAGTAAGTATATGAGACATAAAGAAAATGTCCCTCTATCTGAATAGCAATGAAGCAGAGGCAAACGTATAATGGCCTGGATGGAAGAGTGTCGCACAACTAAATCAAAGTGAGTCTAACACTGAAACATGGTTGGACGAGTCTCTCTTAGCGAGAATACAAGAGCGTTTTGTTCTACATCATCGACTATCAATGCGGGAATGTCCAAGTGCTTCTTTGTAGCTGCAGAAGTGATATTTTATAGAGCGGCTGGCTGTCAGGAACAATGGCGCTAAAATCAACATTTGACATGTGAGCAACAGGCGATATTTCCCTGTCTGAACGCCATTAAGCGCCCTCTCTCTTTCTCTCGTTCCGTCTCTTCTAAAACGATGCCATTATTCACCGTGCGAGACTACCCCGAGCGGTTTGAATTTAATCTCAACCTCTGAGGCACTTTGCTGAGAATTTCGAACCATTACCCAAGCACAACAATTGGCGCCGGCTGCCAAGCACCTTCAAGGGAATGTCAGTTTCCATGGAGACCAAGGCACCCCGGCTGTAGCCCCCCTCGCCACGCGGTACACAAGTGTATAAAACCCGTTGACGGGCACATATCACGAACTCGCCCTCCCTGCAATTCTCTCTCGCGCTCTCTTGCCCTTTCTCTTCTCTCTCTGGCATCACTGTTTGTGCTAATCTATGCGTCTCTGTTCTCGGTTCAAACATCTGCCTGTGTGTTTACCGATGTGGGTAATTGGTGTCGTCACTTATACTCTGCACTCATTTGCTGTTCCCTTCTGATTTTCAGAGGCATGTGTGGGATTCGGGAGTTTTAAAATGATAAGGGAAGTTGCAAAATAAAAATAAAAAAAAAGCTGGAAAGTGAGGAAGTGAGTTAGGGGGATAAATGCTCTGAGTTCATAGGGGATGAATCCCAATTAGAGAAATAATGAAGCAGCAGTTTTGGCAGTGTTAGTGCCTTACGGTTTAATGTGGTTGGTGTTGCCCACCACAGTGTGGATAAAGGCAGAGATTTCTTGTTAGAGTCACAAACAGATACGCCCATCTAAAAACTGCTCATCGTTTGCTAGTTGGAACCACATAAAGGAATTCACATGTTCAAACAGAAGCACACACACACACACACACACACACACATAGGCACATGATTGCATTGTGATAGAGGCTGAGAAACTGCAATTCAGTAGCAGCGAAAGAAAATTGAGAAAAACATTAGATTTGCATTAGATTGTTGACATTAATCCTTATAGACACGGCTGTTAAAACTTGAAATTATCATGGCATTATCATGCTGCTGCTAACTGTGTCCTCTCTTTCTTCTCACCTCCCAGCCTCTCTCTCCCTCTCCCCCTCTCTCTCTGATTACTGTAGCATAATGATGTGGATTCACCCAACTCTTTATTCTTCTGCTCACAGCACACTGACTCCAATAAAACAAATCACTGTAGGGCGCCTTTAGTTTTGCCTGCATTCCTGAGGATAGAATTTGAGGAGGGAAAACAAGAGTTTGAAGACGGTATTGCTAAATTTCTAAGCACCGGAAGAGCTGAAATATCTGTAAAATTGCTACCATGAATCAAGATGGACGGATAAATGTGGCTAAGCACAGCGCACTGCTGTATTCCCTGCAATGGTGTAAAGGTAAAGACCTTTGCCTCTGGATCCACATAAACCCCTGCTGGTCTAATATTATATCCAAGCAGAGCTCTCCTCCTCCTCCCCCTACTCTGCCTCCCACTCAGCTTTCCAACTGGCTCAGTGAAGGAAAAATACTAAGGGAATAAGTGGAGAGAATTGTTCACTGGACACTGAACAAATTAAGCTTGAAGAAACATGGAGATGTGTCTCCCAGAGGCATACCTGAGCTCAGCGCTACAACTAGTGTGTTCAGCCAGAAGATGATCAGTAGGCAGCGAGCACCAATGCTGGAGATAACATGCCCAGTGAAACTCCCGCCGGGGGTGGAGATTCTCTTAAAACCATACAAACTGCATCTTTAAAAAAACACTGCTTGGCATAAGTTCACACATGATTTCATGACCCAAGGTGTTCACACCTGATTCTCTCCCCTCCTGAGTCTTAATCAAGTTGTTTGTTTCAGAAGGGCTTAATTAGTTTGTTTCTTTGATTGTGTGTGCAGGCGTGAGTGCCTGTGAGTGTGTGTGTGTGTGTGTGTGTGTGTGTGTGTGTGTGTGTGCCTGCACATGTGTATTCAACATTGAAAAAGACACTCCGTCCTTGAGAACGCTGAAAACAAATTTGCACACAAGTTCTGAAAACCCCTCAAGACTTCATCGCATTGATCATTTTTCATCGTCAGCTCTCTTTGTTATTGGGAATACAGGTCATTACAATGCAGGCTACAGTGGAGAGGGTGTTAAAAGATGTTTTCCTTTATGGAGAATGATTTGTTTGTTTTATGTTCCAGCTCGCTGGCCTCCTGGGCCCTAACCTACATTACAGCACAAAGACTATTAATCATTGATGATCAGACCTTTTAATATTGCTCATATATAATTTATCCGCACGTGAATAAAACAAATGAAGAGTTCCGTTCCAAAACACTGCATATCCATTTTTTTTTTTGGGGGGGGGAATGATTACCTGAAGTTCATCCTTCAATAAACTAAAATATAGAGTATGTACAGTACAGTACTGCCCTTTAAAAAGTACCAGGATTAGTTTTAATTTTGCATGATCAATCATTTTGTGAGAGTATGTGTCATTGGTGCTAATCTCATTTAGGAACAGAATTCTTCAAATACTCCTTGTGCAATGTGATTTTAATCTGCACACTGTAGGCGCCGGTTAATCTTCTTAATCTCATTTTGTGTTTCACATTTGCAACATTTCCGACGCATTCATCAAAGAAACACTGAACATTTGAAAGCTGTAAGATACCTATGCTCGAACATGACATTTTAAAAATAACGAGACGCCTCGGAAGTCGAAGCCCCACTAAATCTCAGATCTAAGGCGAAGGCAGAGTAATCGCATAATCCAGACATTCACACCAGAAACTCATTCATTATCACTGAGGAGAGAAACGTCTCCAGAGGTCAATTAACCCGGTGTGAACGGAGAACTCTTGGCACAGACGTCCAATGACCCAAGATAATGAAGACACACACGTGCACACACACACAAGATAATACAACATAATAAAGACATGACACAGAAACACTTGTCCTTTGCCAAGATTGTTGTAACTCTGTTCAGCGGCCAGCTAAGATGCACACTCATACACATATTGCCTCTTTCTCTCTCTTTTTCTATTAAACACATTCACACACACACACATTTCCAAGCAGACTGCTGTCCTTTAATCACAAGTCATGTTTTAATTGGAATAGCTGTGAATGAGAATGAGAGCCCTCGGAGTGGCAAATCCTTCAGTCTGGCACAGATACAGCATTAGACAATGAGGCTGGTGGAGCCAACTTGCTGGATGCCCATATGCTTTTATCATCATAAGGTCGTTTTACATTCGTTCTGGGAGCGGAGGTAGCAAGATTATTGCCTTCAAAAGATGTTCTCCCTCCGGCTGGCCTTCTTAAATGGCAGGTCAGAAACCTAAATGGGTGTTGGGCCTATTTCTGGAGTGTCCCACACACATGGCAAGGGTGCATGTATGATTCAGTGAGCCCCAGTTGCAGAGCAGGACTGATTTTCCTCAATTTGAGTCACAGGCTGAGGAAAATTAAGCAAAATCTACAGAAAAGCTGAGACTTGAATCCATCCTTGTATTCTCGTCTTTTAAAAACAGACATTTAAGGATGAAGCTGACCAAACAACGTGTTCAAGTCTTCAAATTCAGATAAAATGACTTAACTGGGACGAAATGAGATTATTCATTATTCATCATGAAATGTGTTTATTGTTGTTCTTGTCTGCTTCTGCTGTCTTGGACAGGTCTCCCTTGTCAAAGAGATTGTTGATCTCAGTGGAGCTATCCTGGATAAAAATAGATTCAATAAATAAAAAGTTCAAAAGATTTGCTATTTCTGCTTTTCATTCCTTATGGTTAGCGTTAAGTTCTATCAATTCCTAGAGGGCAACGTCCCATCAAAGCCCATTGCAGACATTCAGCCCCCCTCTATCTTCATCCCGCTGAGTTGAGATGACAGACAATACCTGGTGTTCTTCATAATACATGAGGCCATACCCAAGAGTGAAGCCATTTTCTGGATTAGTGAATCTGTCTAGAACGTGTTGCTTCTGACAGGCGGCATAGGTCTTCTTCAGTTGCATGCAATCGCTCACAGACTCAAGACAAACCCTCTCAAACTTGCTCGCACCAGCACATTAGAGCACATCACGCATACACATGCATATACAACCCACCTCCCACACAGACATGCACACACACACACACACACACACACACACCTACACACACACTCACTCACACACATACAGCCCCCAACACGTACGCGGAAACACAGCGCAGCATTACTACACATCAGGTGTGCATTGCCACAGGGGGTCCTGCTGAACCCCCCACAGTCAGTGTGAGTACCTCTGGCTATCCGGACCTTTAAATTGGTCCCAGTGAGATCTGGGAGCCCAGAGCAGAGGGCTGACCTCTAATTCAAGCCTTATGTACCGGAGAATTAGTCTCTGTCAGCTGGATCAATACCCCAACAGCAAGCTAGAGACCCCACTCCGAGGTGGGGAGGCTGCGAATATACACTGAGCCTGTTGTGGAGTATTAGTGAGCAGATGATGTTAATGGCAAAGGGCATCTGCTGGGGTGATGCTCCTCACAGCGCAGGTTTGCTTTTAGAGATAGTCCTCCTCCACTTGGTCCTTAATACCTCTTGGGATTTGGTGAAGGAAAGCAGAATCAGCTCAGCTCATTTTACAAACGAGTAGCAAACAACATTTCATTACTGTGGTACAAAACAGACTCCATTGTCCCTTCTGGGGAATTCACCTATCCAAGTACAGTGAAAACAGGACACAGGACATATCATACAACATATACAATGGACAGTCAATACAATGGAACACATACTGTGCAGATAATCCAATAATACGGTAACCTGCACTCAGCCTCACACTCATAAATCACACACACACAGTCAACAATGCAGCATACCCCCAGGTACATGCACACACACAGCCTGCACATCCACACACTCACACACACACACACATGACCTACATCATACTTTACCATTAAAATACTATCCTCTTCCCATACATTCATCATATTAGTCTAGATCATATTATAAACATGTTTAAATAAAAACCCTCCATCAGTCATACAGAGTGGCAGCCTGTAAGGTTTCTGAATGGAGGCTGCCACTCCAATTCCTCGTGAGTGATTCCTCCCCGGCCGTTCAGATCCACAAGTCGGGATACCAGTACGGACGGACCGAATCGGGACGAGGCCAACAGCGGTGTCCGTGTAGCTAAACTCCTGGTGAACCGTGCCAGTGCAGAACCGCACCACGCTGGGGCCTGGCCGCTGCGGGGCTCTGGCCCTGGCACCGAGAACAGGGGGCCCCTTGTTTGGCAGAGCCATGGTGGCAGGAAACATAATGCATTCACATGATAATGAGCCAGTGAATACATGTCCCTCGCACTGCCCTTCTTTCTCTCTCTCTTACATGCAGTACACATCAGTACACACTTAGGGGGGATCCATGCACACACAGAAACATACACACACAGACGCACACACACACAAGTGCAAGTACACCCACACCCACACACACACACACACACACACACACACAATCACAAACCCCTCAGTGTCTGGCACAGAACGGCCTGATCGCTGGTCTCATCACCAAGGAGACCGGCACTAAGCGGGCGCCTGGCAGAGACAGACTGGCATTTAGCATTTAGGACCCCACAAAGCTTTCAGGGAGAGCATACAGGCCTTTTCAGAGGAGAGAGAGAGAGAGAGAGAGAGAGAGAGAGAGAGAGAGAGTCACATGGTGGCATGGAGACACAGAGAAAGGAGGAGGAATGAAATAAGACAAACACATTAAAGAGCAGAATGATTGGGGAGGGTAAAAGAGGATGAGTGTGAGAGAGGGAGGCAAAGAGAGAGAGGGAGAGAAAGAGCCGGTTAGCGATAGATAAAAGAGGCACAGACAGAACTAGAGAAAGAGGGACAGAGGGAGCAAACGAGCAAGAAAGAAAGGGAAAAAGTAAGAGAACGAAAGTGCGTAAGAGAGGCGGAGAGGTAAAAAAGGAGAGAAAAATGATGATTTCGCACCGGCAAACCCAATACAGAGTTGACTAAATAAGCGCTGAGAGTGATGTGTCTAACTAACGAGCAAACACCATCTGAGCGTTAAGAGGCGCATGTGTGATTTCAGCTGACGTCACGAACGAGGGAAGCTATTAATACTCATGCCCACCTGAGTCTCCACCAGGCTGGGGAGAGAAAATGCAGCGCAAATGAACTGTAAAAATAAAGAAATGTTTTCATTTTCATTCACTACTCCCCAGGCTGGAAAGGGGAGGGGGGAAGGAGGAAAAGAAAATTAAAAGAGAGGAAATCGAGCGTTTGGGCGTCGAGAACCCGCTGCCCTCTGAAAAGGAAAGGGGACGATCGAGGGATGGCACGAAACGAACAAGTGTTAAATGGTTTAAGAGGGAGGGATTTAGGCCGTGGCGAGCTCCAGATGTTTTTGAGTTGAAGGGAATGTAATGGGAGGAGAGGAGAGGAGGGGAGAGGAGAGGAGAGGAGAGGGGAGGAGAGGAGAAGCAGAGATTACTGTAAGTCAGGCACAAATTAAACAGAGAGATGAGCTAAGGTGTGTGAGGCCTCTCTGCCCTCTCTCTTCCCCCTCTCCTCTCTTTTAGACCCCTGCTCTTCTCCTCTTTTCCCTCTAAGTAACTTCACCTCTTCTTGTTTTCCCCTCCTCTTCTGACTCCAACTGCTTCAACCTCAACCTGGTCCCAGTTCTTCGTCCCAGCCCCAGCCTCAGCCTCAACCCCCCAGCCCTATAGCCCTCTATCATGTCCCTCTCTCCCTCTCTCTCTCTCTCTCTCAGGCCCGTCCTCAGCCTCAGACCTATTGTTCAGCCGGGTGTGAAATGTGCCTGGGTGGCTGATTCGAGGCTCTCAGCCATGCGCACATTTCTAAAGCCTTCACTTTGACCCCTCCATCTACAGTCAACTGGTCTCCACTTACTCCTGCTCCACTCAACATTCCTTAACGTTCCCCACCTCCCGCCTCCCACCCTCCCTCTGTCTGTCTGTGACGCTTTGCTAACTATAGCTATAAAACACTGTATCACACACGCCTCATCTCATCTGCATGGCAAATGCGCAGAATTAATTTTTCATCCTAATTTAAACAAGGATTAATTAAAATTGCAGTCATTTTTTTCTCCCCCGCCGCACATGGTGGCGGTGTAATCCGTTACAGAGTGGCTGCTATAGCTCTGCCGCGCAACCGGTATTCACGGGCTTTTATCTAAGCAGTGTTTTATTATAACAATGGTGAATAGCATCTCATGTGGCTGCGCAGGCACACTGATGGCAGTCTCAAAGGGCCCTCCTATTCTAGCCTACCCTCATTTTAACAAAGAGCATTTTTTTCCATTGTGCTCTATAGCTAGTATAGTCAACACACATCTCTCCCTCTCTCGTCACCCACTGATATAGAAATAAAGGCCAGCTACACCTCTCTCTCTCCCTGTCTCTCTCTCTCTCTCTCTCTCTCTCTGTCAAAGCATCACCCAGCCCCATTCTGCTTAATTACGATGCACAAAAGAGAAAGAGCCGCACATCACGACCAAACTCTAGGCACCAGAGACAAAATTCCAATTGGGAAATCGTCCTTTAAATACTGAGAAATCGTTTCGGAATGGGACAGTGGCCCGTGTTAATAAAGCACCCTCCAGCCCAGTACAATGGACTCATTGATCATGTCGTGTCATCGTTAAAAACCCTCCGTTTCATCTCACAGCTTTAATAAAGGGAAAATGTCAGCCGTTTACAGGCCAGAGAAGATGGATCGCTTGATATTCAGCCATTGATTATGAGATATGTTTATGAAGAGGTAGACTCAGACTCAAAGAGGTCCCTGTGAGGATACTCTCTCTCTTCCTCTCTCTCTAAGCTTGTCCCTTTCTCAACCGCCTATCTCCACGCTGCAGCACTTGAGAGCGAGATTTGTTTCAGCCTTTTGAACTAAGGCCCACAATCATCAAGGCGATGACCTATCTATCTAATTCCAATATTACTGTATGATGTAGGCTTCCCTATAGTCTCAGCACCCCTTGTGCCATCTTTACTGACATCACTGCATTGTAATTGCACATTATTGTTGCTTCGCCGTAATTACAGTTGAGATGGTGCGCAGGGATAAATAGCCTTAATTGTCTCTGGATAATTACCCAAATTGACTAGATGGTAGTTAATTGGATTGTTTGACATTGTGTGGATGTGTGTGTGTGTGTGTGTGTGTGTGTGTGTGTGTGTGTGTGTGTGTGTGTGTGTGTGTGTGTGTGCACGCGTGTGTGTGTGTGTGTGTGTGTGTGTGTAGGTGCAGTTGACAACAAACAAATAACCACAGGAGACTCTATTTGTAGGAACAGCAGGACAAAAGGGAACCATCAGCCTTTTCTACGACCATTTCAGTGAATTTCCATTGGCACTGAATCTTTTTGCTTTGTGAAGCTATACCTGAGAGGGAAGAGAACTGAGTTGCTGTTTGCTTCTAGGAAAGGACAGAGGAAGGAGGGTTATGATTTCAAATCATACCTAACTCTAGATCAAACATGCTAAAAAAGACCAAAATGAGATGATGATATGAGGTACATTTCTTAAATGGCAAATTCCAATCAATTCCAGTGCTGCACTGAGTTAGATTCCAATAACCTTTGAATGTTGAGATGCCTTTCTCCCTCCCTGTTATAAAAGGCACAGCATCAGAGACTAGCCTTCAAGAATTTAAACATGGTGCAACATCGCCGATGGGATTTTAATATTAAATATTGTCTGAAAAAGTTATGGTTCAAAACTACAACATGGAATACAATGGAGATTGGTTTTAAGAGATATGGTGAAATCAGAGGAAACTGTAAAAAAAAAAAAAAAAGGGAGGGAAAAAGCAAATGGATAAAGAGAGTAGTTCAGATGGACTCTGTTGTTAAAATGAAAGGAGGCTTGCCTTGTTTCTCAAAGACAGTCTGTAGGTTTTGTGTGTGTGTGTGTGTGTGTGTGTGTGTGTGTGTGTGTGTGTGTGTGTGTGTGCATGTAGGTGTATGTACATGTGCTCGATTTTGCATGTGTGTCACTGAACCGATCAAATAAAGCCAAAGCTATCTATAATCTATAAACCAGGGTGACAGACCAACTGACAGACATAATCTGTAGCAAAGCCTGTCTTAGCAGATGATTTGGGCCATGACTCAATAGTTTACACATTGTTCCATATTCACAAATCGCCTCTTAGTACAAGTGCTGAATAAGGATCAGCGACCATGCCCTCCCTTGTCTGTTTGGCTGGAAAAAAACCTGATTCCACATGCTGATCAGCTGCTGATGGACTTTCTCCAACATGCCAAATCAATACGTTACCCGCATATTTCCAGTCACCTTTTGACCGGCGTCCCATCACGCTAACTCTTAAACCATTCAAACGTCCTTGTTTCTGAATGACAGAGGCAACAGCGAGAACAACATTTCTGATGTTGTGATGAAACTGGAAAGCCAACTAACATTTTTCTTTCAAAAGGTTACATTTATAACGTTGCTAATAGAATATCAAGGACAGCCAGTGTTCCCAATTTCTGTCTAAATTTTGCAAAATGACATATGTGCTTTCATCACCTATTAGTAGGCAATTGTGAAGGAAAGCATAGCAGTTTGTGTAGAGGTGAAACGTTTCTTTTGGGGGGGGTACATCCTATGACAAGAGTGTCAGTATGCTCCGATGAGTCTGAGCTGTAGAACTACATTTACTTTATTCAAATCCTGGGCTGAAAAAGTTAAAACATATTTGTACTATACTCTAATTATGCCAAAAATTACACCTAATCATCCCTTGGAATAGACTGAACAAGTGAATCCAGGTGAAAGCTAAGGTCCATTATTGATTTCACCTGTTAAATCCACTTGAGTGATGAAGGAGATATTTGATTGGATTTTGAAGTCTTCAGACAACTGAGATATGGATTGTGCAAAAGAGGATGCAACTCAGTGTTTGGAAGGTGGTCCTAATAGATTGTACACTAAGTGTATCAAGCATGGGCAGCTGGACACCAGCCAGCCCGGCCAGTCAGTCTCATTAGGTATGTGTAATCAATAACGCTCTATTAATGTCCTGGAATGCTGGGTTTTGTCTCGGAGTGGGTGAAGCCAGAGAGGGAGCACTGATGCCAGTTTGTGAAATTTCTAAATTTCTCACAGTGTTAATAACTATATTTGCATAGCACTTTTTTTAACAACAACTTACAAAGTGCCGTGACAAAGTTGGACTGGCACTCCTGCTCTGGGGTTTCATGACTAGAGTGTGAATGTTTCTCTATTTCTGTTGCTGTCTATGTGGGACAAACGTGCGCAAACGGACATTCCATTATTGTGTTGTGCTCGTTTAAAGCCCCTCAAATAGCTGAAATCTACTTACTGTAAAAGGCTTTCTGTTGGAGGATAGTGGACTAATGGGACACACACACACACACACACACACACACACACACATACAACACACAGTGTGTGTCAGTGGGATCTGTGACAATGCTAGTATCCAGCACTATCAGTTAAGTCAGTGCAATATCCTAGTATTGTTTTAATGTGTGTGTGGGAGGGTGGGGTTGGAGGATCTTCGTGTGTGTGTGTGTGTGTGTGTGTGTGTGTGTGTGTGTGTGTGTGCGCGTGTGTGCGAATGTGTGGGCGGGTAGGTAGGTACGTGCATGTGTGCTGGTTTGCATCTGTTTGTGCATGCATGCATGTGTGTGTGTGTGTGCATGTGCATGTGCGTGTGTGTGCACGTGTGAATTTGTGTGCATGTGCTGGTGAATTTGGCCTCTCACGTTCTGTCCAAGCTATCTGAGGCCAAGTGGATTTGAATATAGAGCACGTTACAAAAAAAAGCAGTCTGCAGCATAGCGGACAGCGCTTCCCCGCCCCCACTACCACGGTTTCCAGGCTTTCAGGGAGGGTGGCCAGATAAGACAGTAGAGGCATGGATTAAGGGTTGGGGGGGCACTGTAACATATGGTGGCCCCTGATATCCATGCCCCTTATATCCCTGTTGCTGGACTGACAGCACCTACATAGCTGCAAAAAGCACCTTTTGCAGGAAGGAAGAAAATAATGCTAATTTTCTTAGGTTTTCAACAGGTTTCAAGGGCCCAAGGGTCATCAAACCCATCCAACACATTAAAGATCATATTACTTTCAACTGATGTGGTATTTCCATGACAATAGGATGGCATAGTGGTTAGAGAGACTATTCTATAAACAAAACGTCACAGGTTCTGTTGAAGTGTCTTTGGATAAGAGTATGTAATGAAAATGTGACAGCAGTGATATGCCCAGTACCCAGCAACCCCTCCTTACATCTCCCTGACACCGTATCAACCCCGCACCCAAACCGCTGAACACCCCAGAAGAGGCTGAAATGCAGGGTGCAAGTGATAAGATTCTGCACTCTCATTAGAAATCATGAACCAAACAGTAAGCTGTTTTAATATGCCCACTGTCGATAATTCTGCACAATCTATGCCTATGAAGGTGTGTTTCTAGGCCTGTGGGTATCAGGTGTGTGTGGGTGCATTCCTATATGTACATGTGTAGGCATAAACTGTGACATATATATGTATATGTGTTTGCATATGTGTGTGTAGTCGCGTGCGTGTAGAGGTATGTGTATGGTATTTATTTGTGAGTGCATCCTTGTCTGCGTACATGTGCAGGCATAAACTGTGTATGTGTGTGTGTGTGTGTGTGTGTGTGTGTGTGTGTGTGTGTGTGTGTGCATGTGCTCCCCGGTTTGTCAAAGACCCACCTGTGCCCCCTCTGTTCTATGGGATACAACAGCGACAATACTTAGGCAAAGTCTGCTGTTACAATGCGCAGATGGGATCTCTCCAGCTTGCCTTCCTCTCTCTCTCTCTCTTATTCTCTCTCTCTCTCTCTCTCCCTCTCTCTCCCTCTCTCTCTCTACTCTCTATGTGCCTTCACGCACCATTCTTCCTGGCTGTTCGCATGCATCAGACTTGACATGCTCATTCGTTCTCTACAAGGACAGAACAACCGGGGACCACTTTTCAGTCTCAGCTTCATCCCTGGAAAGTCATTTGGGTGTCTAGTGAGTGTGTGGGAGGACAGAGAAAGAGAGAGGAAGAGAGAGAGAGAGAAATTGAGAGAGAGTGAACAAAAGAGAGACAGAGAGAGAAATATACAGCAAAAGAGAGAGGAGTAAAGTGAGGCAAAATACAGAGACAAATACAAAGCGGGGAGAGGGATGCGGGGAAATAGGGGCAGAGAGAAACAATACAGAGATAGAGAGAGACAGAGAGAGAGAGAGAGAGAGAGAGAGAGAGAGAGATGGACTCGTAATTATCAAGCTTCTCCGAATGACTCCTGAAAGAGAGAGAAAGCAAAAGAACAACAGAGTGGAACAGCGAGAGAGCGAGGCTCCAGGGCGCCGTACGAAGGAGGGACCAATAAGGAAGCTTGGGAGAGACGCTCCAACAGCGTCCCTGCAGAGAGCCGTTCAGCCAGCTAACACACATTTGCCGGGAGGTAATGTGTGTCACACCCAGTGCTAGCCTCCCACTCCTGTGGGGACATCTCGGCTCGGTGTCTCACTAACCAGACAGACGCACGCTGTAATGGCTGATACATGCGTGGCCCCGGCCCAGCACTTAGGAGCTGGAGGCCTGGAGGGGTTAGCTGCATGCTGCACACTTCTCCCTTTGCTCCGTCGCAGGTAGCCTTAGCTACAGCGGGCTTACTTGGAAGTGATATACTTGAACAAATAACTTTTTTTATGGGTTTACTGTCTTGAAACAGTTGATTTCTGAGGTATTAATGTCAATCAAAAGTTGGTTTGAAATCGGGCCCTAAAGCATTGTGTTTTTAAACTGTGCAGATTACAAAGTTAACAGATTTTCAAGTACTTTTACTACTGATATCTACACAGACAAAAGAAGAATATTGAAAATGAAGGTGTATCAATTGCATAGCACATCAATCAAAAGGGTTCATATGGTGGATATCATTGTTTTTAACCAAGCTGCTTGATTGATCCCCAGATCTTTGACATGATACATTGAGGAGAGAAGAGAGAGAGAGAGAGAGAGAGAGAGAGAGAGAGAGAGAGAGAGAGAGAGAGAGCACAAATAAAACAGCAGTATTTCACCCCAACAGCCACTTTATGAATTACCTATGGCTGTGAAAAGCCTGGGGCATATTTAATGCAGGAGAATCTGTCCCCTTTTCTTCTTTGTTCCCCTCTATTCTCCTCTCCCTACAGTATTCTGCATTTTCACTCCATTAGAGGCACAACATCAAATGGTGTCACGGAAACTAGCAGAGGCTTTTCAAGTTTATTACAACTACTTGCTCTGACCACAGTGTTTGTAAAAAAAAAAACAAAAAAAAAAACAGGATTAATATATCTTGAAAGGTAAGGTGTCAAAGGATTGTAATGAACTCACAAGCTGCCGCCGGAGGGATGAAAATCACAAATATGATGGAAATTTTCACAACCACAAAGGAAAGGTATATATATATATAGAGCAGAGCACTTGAATAGCAGCAGCCAGCTTCCAAAAGCTAAATGCAGACAAGTTCTCCATTGCCTGTGAATCCACATCACGCCTAGGCCCCCTGAACCGCAGAAGCTTTTAAAAATCAAAGGAGAAACGTAATTTCTGTTGAAAGTGCTTTCAGCCAGGCACCTAGGAGTAGAGGTGGCCATTACTGAAGAGCAGAGACAACACATTGTGTGCAACGATGAGCAATTTTCCAAATTACATTCTTGTAGAATATGAAATTATCCTCGGTGTATTTTTAGAGCCTGGGCAATTATCTGGTCAAGACGACTCAATGGACCATCATGCACTCAAAGCAGGTCACAGTATCTGCGTCCCCACCACCCCCACCCCGCCCAGTGTGACACCCAAGAGTTCAGCAGTTGGGTTCATCAAGTGCTCCAAAGGTCATTTAGTTCTGGTGTGGATCAATCAACAATCAATTTCAAATTAGTGATGCAAGGCCACAGAGGTCTAGGGAGTACAGTTGGAAATACACTTAAATAGCCACATATAGTCCTTGCTTGAGGACTCATTTGTCAGGAACATCTGACCTAAAAACACCTCGAGCTGAATTTGCATCTTTCCACCGGGCTTTCTGTAGATGGAGGATTTTCCCACTACATTATTTCATGAAGCTGTCTGTGAAAGAAGCAGTTTGGGGGGAAAGACGATATTTTTGTTTTTGTGGTGTGCTGCCCACAATACTTTGGTGAAATTTGTTCACCTTTCTCTTGACCAATGTAACGCCCTTTGTTTCCAGTAATTGGCCGCTTCGTATTTCCCATCCACATTCATCACATCTAGCTTTGTGCAGTAAAAGTCTTTCTACTTTCGAGTCACGACCATTTCTTGACTTATTTGAAAAAGGTAGGATTGCGCAAGTCACATTTTGCAGATGACTCACAAATTTAGTTAGTGTTAGAGTTAGTGTATCTTTCTTGCAAACAATGACTTCACTGGGAAGGGTGAATCTGCCTTAAAGTAGTGAACCTAAAAGACAATCTGAACCCCAGCCTGGGACTTGGGGGATTGTTCTCCTGGCCTCTGATTGGTGGATCACACTGATGAGGTCATTATAGACCCGGGAAACCCAGATCCTTTAGGAATATGAGTGCATACGCACACACACACACACACACACACACACACACAAACAAACACACACACACAAACACACCCCTCATGTTAGCCCATACTTTAAAAACACACTTGTGGGAATAACAGGTGCACAGTAGCATTTCCTTAGCCATTGATTTGAGCTCATAAAGGCTTACAATGATACACACAGCAACCATTCTTGGTAATACTGCAGATCTAGCCTAATGACCCTCTGTCAGTCGTTGATTGAGTGTTGCAATATATCACACACACAAGGGAGGTGGCTGGTGTAGGAGAGCTTTTATAAAGTAAAAGTCAATTAACAAGGCTTGTTACAAACCTGAAAGTTAAAGAGGTAGCACAAAACAGAGAGCACAGCACTATTTTTTATCAGACATGTAAGAATAAATATAAGAATAAAAGAAATCATTTTATTCAAGAATAAAATACAGCCTTTGTTGTTGGAATGTAAACCTTGTTGGTTCCCCTAAATGTGATTTATACTCAAAAACTATTAATAGTGACTCCAAGATTGTGTTTTTTTTTGTTTTTGTTCACTCAAACTTCATAATTGGGCTTTTGGAGCAACAACTGACCGTCTTCACTATTATTCTAAAATGTGGAAAATAGTAAAAATAAAGAAAAATGTGGTATGTCCAAACTTTTGACTTGTAGTGTATATCGGAGAAAAGTCTGCACCGAATGTCTACAAGTCACTGATGGGACGTAGGACGCCCGTCAGCAAAGGTCCTGTCAAACCTCAAGAGCCAGCAAAGCACACAACCACTCAGTTCAAGGAGAGGAACTTCAGGGTGCCACGACATGAGGAAGACATCCGCTTTAAAGATGCATAAGGCCTGGGCTCTTCACACTCACTCACACACACACACACACACACACACACACGCAAGAGAAGGGGAACTCGAGCTAAAAGGTAGTCGTTCTCTCTCATCTGAATGTTACAACCTGTCACAAAATGTTATGGGCCAAGATACTGTGAGAGGAAAATTTCCATTCCATGCAGGAATTGCAGTAAAAGTATATTCACTTAAACGTAAACCAAACATTCTGCAGTCAAATCAGCGGATTTTCGTTTGTCTTCACTTTTGGAATTATATCATCTCCTCTGCACCTGTGACAAAGCACTCAAAGCATTATTGCCGCGGTGCAGAGATTCCCTTTTCCATCCTCGAGTTATAATGAGGAGGTGTTGCCTTTGCAGTCTCTTAACTAACACCAGCTTTCACCATCTAATGCTGTGATCACACTTAATCCATATAGCATTTATGCTGCTGCAAACTATGGGCAGAGTTCCACACAATGATCCTGTGGCTCAAGTGTAGAGAGATAAAACTGAAAAAACATTAGTAGTATTACAACACAAATTTTCATTGCAGCTTTTGATGCACTGATGAAATGCTTTCATCATTGGGTAAAACTTAAACTTTCATTTATGCATGTGTGGTGAATGCATAAGCACAATGAATCCAATGCATGCACTTGCTTCACAATGCATGAATCTGCGAGGAATGATGCAAGGACTGAACTTCCAACAGGGAGAGCAAAGAATTTGAAAAGAAATCGGAATCTGAAACCAGTTTGACAAGTGTACTAACTGACACCAGACGAGCTCCTGCATTGATAAGCGACACCCAACTTCCCCAACAGCTCCTGTGGATTTGAAAGCACGACTCCTCAAAGTTCTAGTGTGAAGTCGGCCTGTAATCGTCGGTCCAAACGTCTCACCCAGATGAGGGAGTTAAAAGCAAAACTGCTCTGGCATCAGCATCAACAGCGTCTATGTTCGTCCGCCCCTGCTCCCTACGGTCACGGTTCTCTCATTTGCCACTTTGATTAAAAGCTACAAGCAACACCAAAAAACCTCAGAGCCCCAAAACTCCAAACCCCCGAACCTCTGTGAACTGACCAGATCAGATGTTTTGCCCCAGATGCTTGGCCAACTGCCGTGCAGCGGAGCAGCGCGCGGGCTCTTCTGGGCCTAGTTTAATGTGTCCTTAAGAGACCAAGGGACCGGGCGACTGCGAGGCTCTCTCCTTTCCAAATATCTGCCTATCATTTATTCATACACATCCCCAGGATGGCTGTCGCCGCCATCATCTGAGGACCCCGTCATCTGAAGTTCTCTCTCCGCCTCTGTCACTCAAACACACACACACACATACACACACACACACACTCATGCACTTTGCAAGCGGTCCCAGAGGTCTTTTAATTTTTTGAGAGGCTATTTTTAGTGTGAAAAATAATCGAGGTGGAAAGTTCCATCTGTCCAACACTCTCGTTCCAGCTGCTCCTTTTTAGCAGCGGGCGGAAAGAGGAGGGGGGGAAAAATGCTACTTACGCATCAATTTACCAGATAAAACTGACACAGACGGGGTTTTGCTTTTTTTTTTGATTGTATATGCATTCTGCTTTAGTTGGATTTTTAAATAGAGGGTCCTGTTCTTTTTTTTCATCAAAGGTTGATGCATTTTAGGCGCCTTTCATTAAAAACAAACCCAGAAGTTTACTGTGTAAGATCACCTGTGGTTCGAGGAAGCGGGAGCGTGTTTAAATGGCTCATTGAGCTGTGAAGCCTCTCCTCACCTCCCCGCCATGTTTTTCTCTCTTCAGCGTTCTCCCTGCACTGTCACTTATGTCGCTCTGTTCTCTCTGTCTGTCTCTCATTAGCTTTAACCACCTGCGAAAAAAAGCTGATTGAAAATAATTCTCATTCTCATTGAACAAAAAAACGAAGCAGGCAATAGAGAGAAGCTATTCATCTTTTTGCACTGTGAACCCAGAACAAAAAATGTGCTGCATAAATCATATTGGAGTGATGGATTGACTGAGAAATGAAAAGGGCAAACTGAGCAAATGAGACAATGTGAACCACAAACAGACCGGGCTTGCCATGCAATATCAGACTGGGAATCTAGCCAGGTCCTCAAAGGTTAACAAGCCCATAGAGAGAGTGGAGAGGGGGACTTGTCTAAATTCAGCTTTAATGCAGACATGAACGTCCTGAATGTCAATGAGCTGGAAAAACATTCAATGTTGTCTTTTTTTATGTCCTCTTCATCCTCACCGGACTTATCGTTCAAACCATATGGGCAGCGGGATGTGAACCTAGAGGCTAAAATATCTCACTTCACGGGAATTTAAATGTTCTATAAGATCTATTATGCAGACAACCAAAACAACAACTAGTTGAAAGTTTCAGGGCCGCCACCTCCGGTTGAATTTAATTTGCTGCATTGATCGGACGCCCGGATTGGTCCCTGCCACCCCCCACCCCCCACCCCCCCCTCCCACCTCCCCTCAGGGTCTGTTCTGGGTAAATCGCTAAATCAGGGCATGGATAGAGCAGCGCTGTGTTGGTGCTGTCAGACAAAAGCTGAACCAATCACTTCATTAGTATGGAGCCTCTATCACTTATCCTTCTAACTTCTGGAACGTTCCCTTCGACTTCCAGAAACTCTCTTCAAGCACTTTCTCTTTCATACTCTCCACGCATCTGAATGACCCAACTCCTCTCTGCTGCGTCGCTGCAAGATGGCCATTGCTAATTGAGAGGGAGGGATGCAAAATTATTAATGTGTGACTGGGGAGAGTTTGATGGCTGAAGCCGGACATGGCATGTCCTCAAACTTAATGCTGAAAGTTAGGAGGGGAACCCGCCGTGAACTGACGCCTGTCCAGTCACCTGCTCACTGCCCCTTCCTCCTCTCACTCTTTGTTTTTCACACTTTTTCTTTTAAGTTTGCTCTCTTTTAACTCAGCACATGACTGTGTCTGCTGCTGCTGCTTCCAAACACACACCTTATGTCTGCATACAGGCTGGCATGTGTGTGTGTGAAGGCACAGACACACACAGGAGATAGATTTGTATTGTTTTGTACAAGTATTACATGAGATAACATCATTGACAGCCAAGGAGAAAGGCTAAACAAGTGCAACAGGAGAAGTCAAATTGAATTGCTGCAGGCCAATAACTTTATCTCATTGTGTAATAAGCCAAGACGATCCAGTATCTGCTATCATAATGAACTGATCAGATCAATCCAGCACCGAGTGACAATGTGTGACATGCAAAACGTGGAGGTCAATACATACAGCCAAAACAAGCAACCACAATCAATACACAGTTTGCTGCACCGGAATTTATTTAGAAACACTGGCTGCTCCCCACCCAGACTTAAGAGGAGAGGAGGGGAAAAAACTGTTCAGCAAATGCAGTGGCAGTTTTATTTGTGAACAAGTTGGTTTGTTACTGGAGCTGAGCTCATGCATGCAGTTTGTTCTTAGAGTACTGGGCCAGAAATCAAGTCAGGTGTGTTGGAAGTGCTGTAACCTGCGGCCTTTCACTGTGTGTGCGTCACTTTCATTCTTTGATTTAAACCTTGATTCATTGCAATAGCTCGTGTTCTTCAGGGGGAGATGGCTCTGAATGGACGCAGTGTATTGATCCCTCCATCGCTTTAGGAGAAAACAAGTGAAGAACGAGAACAATCCAGTGTTTTCATTTGTCTCAGAGTGATTTTATCAGACAAGGGGCCAGACTGATTAAAAACACGTAAAATGGTGTGTGTGTGTGTGTGTGTGTGTGTGTGTGTGTGTGTGTGTGTGTGTGTGTGAGTCTAACCCTGAGTAAAGGTGACAAGACAACCATAGCCACCCATCGCAGGGGTAGCCCAAGCTAAATAACTAGGCAGTGGAGTGAAACACCTTGGCAATCAGGACCAAATTCAATCTCGCAAAAGTGTGCGACACCTAAATTGACATGTCAGTGCGGTGTGTGTGTGTGTGTGTGTGTGTGTGTGTGTGTGTGTGTGTGTGTGTGTGTCCCTGCATGGCTCAGTGGAAACGCCTGTGTCCTGACATGAGGCCCCACAGGGATTGGATCTCCATTCCAGCATTATTCAGAAAAAACACAGACTTGTGTGTGAAAGAAACTTGATGATTGGATTATTCGAGTCGAAATGGAGCAGATGAACTGGAGTGAACTTTTGTAACAGAAGCTTCAACCTATGGCTAAAACAGCGTCAAAAAGCTGTTTTCTAATCGTTTAGTTGTTTTAAATAATGTTTTGAAATTATGTGCATTCATTAATTTATTTTAAAGGGTGACATTTATTCTTTCCTTTAAGACTATTTGTTTTTGTTTGCTTTAAATTCCGTTCCCTAAACACTGGCGCCCTAAGAAAGAACTCTAGTAGCCTAATCCTATAATAAAATGTAGAAGGATACTTTACAAATATCACAGCAAAACTATAAGCCTCCATGGGAATACTATAGGGATATTATAGAATATTACACGAGATAAAAACAAGTAGGCTACGATAAGGTCACTGTAAACTCACCACTAAGTACCGCCCGCACACTATGAATCCCTATAGGAATATTATAGGATTATTATAGTAATATTAACGCGATACCATTGCAGACTGAAAATACCATAAAGTACGATAAGGTCCCTAAACTCACCATTGAGTACCACAAACGAAGTCCCCATAGGAAAATTGCAGGAATATTACAGTGATTTTTCTATGGGGGTTGCACTCCTGCTTGTTTTGCTGTGCTGCTCGGTCACCGTGCACCATGCTCCTCGTTAATCGGGCGGATTACCGGCGCAACCCTCCACCGTCTGCTCCGTTTCTATTTCAAAACACCGACTGCCCCACTACTGTAGCTACCACGTTTTAGTGGGTATCGGTGGCATTCGCGCGGTTAAAGAATGATAATTTAGGTTTACAGCGTGGTAAAGTGCGGTGTAATACGCGCAAAATCGACATAACGCACAGCAGGATGAATTGCGGATAAGGCGCGCGCACAATCAAAACTCGTTTTAGGAGAGATGACATGAGGACTGCTGGGGTAAAGTCATCCTAAATCGGTGCTTTAGTTTCTGTGGAAATGCCGGGGATTTGTCAGCCTGATCCAAACATATTAAGGAGGGGGGATCAAATGGCTGTGGCATGCGCTCTTGGAGAGGAGAGGTTGCGTCCATGGCACGATTTTAATTCCAGATACATCTGTTTTTGCAATAGGCTACTGTCATTGGGTATTGTTACAATGATTTCTTGTATCAGCTGATTTGACACATGGAGTGTTTCCAACGGGACAGTGTAATATTTCTACACAACGAAATTCGGTAGTCTAGTGGTTAAAATTTTGAAATCCTTAAATTAAATTGTTTTTTATTTTCTATACAGTTGTTTTTGCTGTCAATCATTGCAAAGGTGCAAGGTGTGTGTGCAGTTGGGAGCGGGCACACAAGTTTCCAAGTGACAGATAACTTACCCTCCATGCAAAAAATGACCATCCAGGCTATCCATAGGTCCGAGTTATGAAACTTCACCATGGTTCGCAACTGTTCAGTGAGTCGTCTTCAGCTTCAGCCCAGTGCCACGTTCTTTATGACACAACAAGAGGTTCGCTCACAGTTTCTCTGAAGAAAAGTACTTGTCCCTTGTAATGGCATGAGACGCTGAAAGCGGTCAGATGTTCTTTACGCAGCGCACTTCAGCGACATTTTCCTAAGACAGGGCGAAATGTTGAAATGTGTGAGAAATAAAAACCAAGTGCATCCACCGCGCATCCGTTTGTCCTTTAGACGCTTTTAATCGTCTTTTCCTCCCGTTCTTTGGCTGCTGCTGGCCGCTCCAAAACCGCTCCCAGACAGACTCTTCTCTTCCCCCGACCTCTCCAAATCAGTTTACGCGCAAAAAACACACTGTCCACTTGCTGAAAAATAAAAAAAATCTGCCCGCTGTAGTTTACACTGACTTACAAACAGATGAGGAGCTGACACTTTCCCCGTCGGCTTGGTGAGTCTCTCCAGCGAGTCTTGTTGCGCTCCATGGTTTCTCGTCTGCTGCAGCTGAACGGACCTGGCGGCAAGTCAGACACAATTGAAAACAACACGACGTCCGGTCAATATTTTTCAAAATAAAATCCTTATCGACGCGCATATGTAGCAACGTTTTGGAGTAATACAAAGTATTTATGTGGAAAGTAAGCATGTATGTGAAGAGGAAGCAGTAGTAGATTCACATATATATATATATATATATATTTTTTTTTTTTTTTTTTTTTTATCATGACAGTGTCACCACAACACCATCTTCATCAAGTGCATTATGGCAAATTCAGATCAGTCAGTCAGTGGTGAGACACTATCCTAACTGTATGCTATCAAACTTAAAAAGTCAAAAGTAATCTCTGCACAGCTGTAGGCTACCTTATTAAGTATTAGTATTAAGTAAAAGTTGTATTATTCTGAAAATTTAACGTATAGTCTTTGCATTTTAGAATCAGAATCAGAATCAGAATCAGAATTCTTTTTTATGCCAGTTTGCACATACAAGGAAAGTGACTTGGTGTGGTTGGTGCATAAGGTACATAAGGCGACACGATAAGCAAAGACATTTACAATATGAGCAATATATTAACAAAATATAGCAACATACAAAAAATAGCAAAATATTAAAAAAATATATACAAAATACAAAAAATAGCAAAATATTAACAAAATATATATGTTGTATTGCACATGTTAATTGTAAATTGTATGGTGAGGTAGGAGATGTTGGTGTTGCAGGAACAACAGTGCATTTGTGTGTGTGTGTGTGTGTGTGTGTGTGTGTGTGTGTGTGTATGTGTGTGAGTGTTTGTGTATGTGTGCAATGTTGTTTGGGTTAGCTATTCTGTGGGTGAGTATGGGGGAGGAGGAGTAGGAGGAAATCCCTGACCTGGGCCTTTCACTCCTGCTTTTTTCCTTCCCCTTTGTTTTCCTTCATATTGCAGAGATCAAAAGATCAAAAGATGACCAAAAAGATATGCGTTAATTGTAACGCATTGAGTCAGATGTGGAGACTGTACGTTAAAGGGTAACTTTGGTATTTTTCAACCTGGACCCTATTTCCCCATCTTTTTGTGTCTAAGTGACTAATGGGGACAACAATTTTTGAAATTGGTCCAGTATTGAGCGAGATCGCATCACCGGCAGCCGCAAAACGAGCTGCAATGTAATCCGACGGTCTGTGTGTAACCAAGTCTCGCTCAAGTCTCGCGAGAGTTGAGTTGTTGCAGGAAGTTACATACAGACCGGATCAAGCGAAAGGTAAAGAAAAACGTTTCATTTCTCTGTAGGGTCCTTTCCATAATGTCAGACACTTATAATAACAATCTGAGCCTGTCAGTGGCAAAAACAAGCACTTTTAGTGGACGTACATTGACGGTGCGATTTGCCCGGTCGGATTACATTGCAGCTCGTTTCGCGGCTGCCGGCTGAAGCGATCTCGCTCAATACTGGACTGGAAATAAATATGGTTAATCACCACCAATGTGAGACTTTACAGAATCTGTATTTATTTTACAAATTGTCCTTTTCACAGCATAGTTGGAGGCCTATAGGCCCATGTGAGATGTACATGTGCACAAAGAAGGATTCAATCACAAAACATATAGGCAACTTGGCAGGGGGTCTACTACCTTAAAAAAGTATATTTTAAGCCTTTACTGTGGCAAATTTGTCCCTAAATGCTGTAGATTCGGACATTTGGTGTCAAGTCACTAAATGCCCTGCTTGCCATAGCCTATAAAAAGGGCTGCTACAAATTTGCAAAGACTCAAACACAAAACATATACCAGACAACTTGGAGCAAAGTCAATTTTAACCCATAGCTGTGGCTGACTCTTCCTAAAGGCAATGGATTGAGCCCTCAGTACGCGGTCGTTTTTTGTTTCTAACGGTGCTTTTATTTTGAAAGCAAAATCCACTTAGTTTCCGGTTTGATTCTGCGTGTCTCTGTCTGGCTTGACGCCGCTCAGGAGCGGATGATTGAGATGAGCTCAAGCCCGGGCTGTTGCCAGGAGACCGCTGACGCCAGTCGGGAGGGAGAGGCGTTCCTGCCCCCCTGCGGTGGGTCAGAGAACGAGAGGAGAGGAGAGGAGAGGAGGAGAGGAGAGAGGAGAGAGGAGAGGAGAGGAGAGGAGAATTCTCCTTAGTGAATAATCACTATAACATTCCTAAAATATTCCTAATGGGAATTATAATGTATCTGTGGTACCAATAGTGAGTTTATAGCGACCAATTCATACTTAATGGTATCGTTTAATCTCTTATGGTTTTTCTTCCTAACTTCTTTCAGTTTACCCAGTGCTAGAGCCCAACAGGCAAAGATCAAATAATATGTGTAAATACACATCACACAATAATTAAAATGTTTTTTACCTCTTTTTATTCTTCATCAAACAAGCATGATGTAATGGCAGCCATCCGTTTCAGCTCCTGCCTTCGTCAGTGGCAACCAAACACTCAGGACATGATACATATCCCCTAGGCCAGACTACTCCCTATGTACACACCCGTAGTCTAATTACCCCTACTAACCACAACTCACATCCTGGCACTATTTACATATACAATCACAATACATTTACACTTCTTTACATGCAAGTATGTACACATAAATCCATAATACCATACTAATTTGGACTAAAAACATATACTCTCTTATAGATAGCATGCCAGGTCTGTATTTACACTTATTTAATCCTTTATTGTACTTGTAATATGTACACCTACAGCATGATAACCCTATTGGGACTTAGATACTGTCCTTACATACTAATATAGTTATAACCCCAACTAAACACCACTAGGCTAATTATGTCACAGTTGTAGATCAATATTTTCATATCAGTCTGATCGAATTATGCCACTATATGACCTAATGATGTTTCCCTAATCTGTAATTCTGCATATCACTATTCAGCACAGTCTCACTTCAACACAGCGATACAACAGTGAGCCTGACACAGCTCAGTTGTTCACAGAGTCCATGCCAGCTGCCTGCTTTGTATTCAAGTCCCCCGTAGACCTGCGACACAGCCTGTATTACACATCACAAGCACTCAGAGAAAAAGCATACAGCACACACATGTGACCATGTGCACAGAAAGTCGCCCAGGAAGACACTTTCACAGCACACACACACCAGGGTAGACAAATCCCCAAGAATGCACATACATACACATGCATGCATCCAGAATGTACAAAGAAATGCACAGAGTCTCTCTCTGTTTCTCTGGGCATTGTAAAACACATCAAAATGCATACTTACTAATTTTGCATATGTAATTTTTCATGTAATTTGTTAAAAAAAAAAAAAAAAAAAAAAAAAAAGACACTTCTGTTGGGACTATTTTTTTTATCTATTTTTTTTTATATGAGAGCTTTTCAATAAGAATGCATAGGGTATTCACATTAGAGCTTCTTATACTGTGATGGCAGGCTGAAGGAACCATTCAATAAAAAAAAAAAAACAAGGAACTAATGGCACTGAGTGTACTGCATCAAACGGCCTGTACTCAGACCAGCACATCCACTTGAAATCATTCTGATCTCCCCATCACACTTAGCCCAGCTCAGCACTAAATGACTGCATGTATTTTTTTTTTTCTATCTCTTAGGGCTTTTGGTCTCTGAACAGCTTCTTGGCAAGAAAAAAAAAAGCATCTAAACATCAAAAGACAGACAGTTTTGATGGAAACTTTTCCCTTATTCATCAATTTTTTTAGCCTCTCATCAAAGAGGATAAGAGGCCATGACAGGGACCAGTGCCCTATCCATCCATCTATCCATCCCTCCCTCCCTCCATCCATTCTTCCCCGGCTTCTGCCCCTGGCTATTGGCGGTACTTCATAGGGAAATGCCTGTCACTCCTGACTGCAGGTACAAATAAGAAAATCTGTAGGATGCCTCGGGGCGCTCACATCCCTTTATCCATTCATCTCTCCCTCTCTTTCTTTATTTTTCTCACATGCACACACAGCTCCAATTTCAAATGGTCATGGAACTTCTGTGATATTGGATTCATGCAAACTGCATCATGGGGAAAACAACATCCGCCACATGGGGTCAGCTCTTACAAAAGTTTGATGCCATAAACTCAGTTTGGTGTTGTAACTTGAGGAGTACTGGAACAGTCATCCACATAGTCATAGATGGTCTGGACTCCCAAGAATCACATGATGATAAATCCATGGGAACAGAATGTGGAAAGACACTGGCCTTGCTTGTGACAGTGACCTTGAGCTATTTAGCCATAAAGGATAAGTTTGGTGATTTTGGACCTATATATAATTTGTCTCTTACATACCTGTCATACTTGGTCCCACAGAGAATATTGACTTGTGTCAGCTGTCGGTTGAAACAGCGAGCTCTGTTGCTAGGCCTCTTGCTGCTAACAATGAGCCCAAATGGGGTATGTCGCAACAGGAATGCCCGTAAAGCTATTTCTAACAAAAAAAAAAAATATTTCACTAATTACGACAACACGCCCTGAAATCAATGTGACAACATGCCCCAACCAGGCATTCCTGACAAAGGTCCCTTCCCTCAGCACAGAGCTTCACTAAACCATTCAAATTGATGATCAGGTTATAGCTGAATGTGTCACACTGTAGAATTATTTTTGATTCCTTCATAACAAAAAGATGAGAAGGAAAACACTAGTATTTTCATTATTTACTTTCATGTGTCAAAATTGTTCTTGTTAGTGTGTTTTGCCTTTTGTATTCAACATAGGTAACCTCTTATTAAGGAAGTAAACATTTGTGTAATTGGACTTTTGGCTCTAAAATATTTAGTTTCAGAAATAAAGCCACTGAGACAACCTACCCATGTGACAACTTGCCCCACTCTCCCCTACTACAGGTATGTAAGAGACATATTATATATAGGTCCAAAATCACCAAAATTATTTTAAAGTTTTAGTCATGTCTGGATCAAAATCTTCATCATTTATTTGCCAAGTACAGCAAATGCATGGGGATTTGTGTTGATATTGGTGCAGATATACGAACAGCTAAGACAGCAACACAGTCTGTACTGTCACACATGGGGAAACAGAACCTTAGATACGGCACAAAGAGACAGTGCAAGACAAACCATGACCTACAAATACAGGGACACTACACGTACTCACTCATTTCTCCCCTTGGTCTTTCCTTAAAGGTTAAATAAAATAAAGGTTTGAACATGACGGATGGGTTAAGTTGGGCGTCTTCAACAGCCCACAAAGATGCGTGCGTGATTTATTATTGATTCCTCTCCAAAACCGCTCCATTTTTCTTTTTGCGCACGCCCATAAAAGATTCAAAAGACCTGAAGGAGATCCGTAATGCTAAATGCTGTAACTCTCTTCTCCTGACAGTCTTGGCTGGAGTTCACTACAACTTCAATATTGATGTCGAGTAAAGGAAACGGACCTTTCTTTAGTGCTGCATCATGTATACTTTGAGTTCCTCCAGCTCTTCTTGAGAGGTTCGGCTTTTTTGCACGATTCAACCCAGTCCAACCATGTGTGTCTACTGTCGCCTGCTGACAGGGTCACCTCAGGTCAGATCGAGCACTGTGCACCCATGGGTGTGTTTCCAAAAAAGACAGTGACACCTATCACCACAAAATGACTCAATGAAAACAAATGATGGTCCTTTTTGAAGGATAGTACAGATGAGACTTTTGTTGACACATTGGAAACACATTTACAGATCCTATAATGAATAATGAAATCAAGGTCATGTTTTTTTTCTTAAGTGCATTTATGGCATTTTGGAAATAAACTCTTCATTTACAGACCTGGTACCTGTTGCATGTCTAACAGCATTTAACCATTTTAGCAACTCCTCTGCATGCCCAAATTCCCATTCTTTTAATTAAGCAACAATACCTTTTCTTCTAAATATTCGGTAAATTAAATCTTGAAAATGTCCATTGAAGAATTGTTAAAACTTTATTGAGCTTACAAATTGAAAACGCTGCCCTCTTCTGGCAAAGTAAAACCCCTATTGACAGTAGTGTGGGAAGAAAAAAACTAATGCATTGTGCTTGTTGTTAGGACATTTACTTCTAGGAATTAGGCATTTTGTTCACACAAGACCAGTATGTCTCCATGAGGCCGGTGAGAGGACAAGAGGAAAGGACATACTGGTAATACCGCACACACAAACACACACACTTTTCACTAGACAACAATCATAGGAGACACACAGAGAAGACTCGTCCCCAAAGCTGCATCAGTCATTCAGTGCTTCTTCTTCTCCTGAAATGACAAAAGGACGATGGTGTTACTGCAGGAAGAACACATGATGGATTAAAAAACAGCTCAAGTGCCACAGCTCCTAGCTCTGGTAGCGGCATGAGCCATGACATGCACCAAAATCGCATTCATTTTTGAAATAGGTATGTTATGTAGTCTAGTCAGGCCATGACAGGTCTAACTGCAGTGCGTGTGTGTGTGTGTGTGTGTGTGTGTGTGTTCATTTCCAGGGAGGGGACACACTAGACAACAGCTCTTTTATGACTCTCTTATCTGAGCTGTTTCTCTTCCCCACCCTGGGCTGGGTTCTTTCCACTTCGCTACAGTCATTTGCATGGAAAAACATTTTTCATACAACAATGACCAACGCAGAATGCATTGCTCCATTATCACTGCAAAGAAGTGAGAGGAATTCAGTCCGAGCGCAATGGTGAAAAAGTTGATGTGGGATTGGCTGCAGGTTGATACGCTAAAATGCATTTAGATCTGGAAGATAGTCGCTAAACAACATAAGGTGAGTATGTAGAGTATGAGCTACAAATGGAAACAGCGGACACGCCCACGGGGCCGGGTGGAGTGTGAGACCCGATCAAAAGTGACACTACGAGTAAGACCAGTTCTAAGGCACACACCCCAACTCCACTGGTTTGGTTGGTAACCTTTGTAGCGAGGCGTGACCGGTATGTCACCTGTTGAGCTGCATTTTATTGAGTTCAACTGTTCTGAAAATCCCTGGAGATTTGCAAACAATTGCCGTGTTTAATGTAGCGCTGTAATTACAATGCAGGGAAGTCTGCGGGTTACCGCAAACACTTTCACAAAAAGGTGTAAAAGCGGGTTTTCCGTAGGCTGACAAAGCCAGAGCAGCACAGCCCGCTTCATCCGACAAAAACTATTTTGTAATGTCGAAAGTTCAGTTGGCAATATCCACTGCATCCTACCTCATCACTGCTGGAGGAGGAAGATGAGGAAGATGAGGATGAGGTTGAGGTGTCCGACTCATTTCCATCCTTGTGTTCCTTGTTTTTCTTGTCCTTCTTGTGCTCTTTGCCATCATGGTCCTTTGACTTCTTGCTGTGAGACTTGTCCTTGCTGTGAGACTTGTCCTTGCTGTGAGACTTGTCCTTGCTGTGAGACTTGTCCTTGCTGTGAGACTTGTCCTTGCTGCCACTCTGAAAAAGGCAAACGGGGCTTTCGTGAAGATAAGAGATCGATCCAGTTTGCTTAGACATAAGGATCGTGCTAGAGTGCGTTTCAATCATCAGAATTAATCGAGTTAATAGTGTGTTGGCTGCAGTACATGGGTCTTTTGCCTCAATAAATGGACATTAAGTCCTGGCCCTGGTAGCCAAAGAGCACAGATTAAGCATGACACCCAGAGAGGTGCTGCCATCCTCCAAAAACACACTCTTGCCAGGTCTTACTTGGGGAGAACTCTACATTTATGATTTATTATATTTAAGTGGACATCTTGTCAGAGTGGACATATATAGAGCGCCTACCCCGGACTTGTCCTTGTCCTTGGCCTTGTCCTTGTCCTTGCTGCCAAACCAAGACAACTTCTGGTCCTGACCAGAGGCATCCTTCTTCTCCATCTTATCATCCTTGCCTACAGCTACACAAAGACAAGGGGGACAGGTGAACGCAGGAGGTTTACAATACCAGAATTGGAATAAAACTGAGGAATAAAAGTTAGTTACATTAAAAGTGAGATAAGCAATTCATTGGGGGAATGGTTTGATTGACAAAAAAAATTCAGCAGAAGGGGAAATTCAGTCCAACCAAATGAAACTGCAAGGTCTCAAGTAATGCTGGTGGTGATTTATGACGAACTTTAAATAGTTCACTATCTGACTGGAATGTTTTTTGGTCAGTCAGCAATATAGCCTACATCAACATTATTATTACTATTGTCTACAGGTGACAAGTTCTTTTTGGCTGTTTTTTCTCACACACCAAATGTTGGAAACTTAAACCGACCGTTCTGCTTCAATTCCAGTTACCACATCTTGGAAACTGTTAGGAAGTTGGACATGTTGGCTACAGAAGACCAATATCCCCAAACCCCAGCCTGTATCAATGCATATTAAGAAAAAAACATCAAGTAAACAAGTAAATCGGAGCCTACCTGACGCCAAGTCGAAATCCATTGTCGCTTCTGTTAGAGCACCTGTGCAAGTAAGCAGCAAGCGACAACGCAAACTGACAGGCTGCTTTTCACATAAACAGGAAAAGTGGATTGAGCGCACCTCTCCACGCCCCGCGACCACACGTATCCCAGCGTGCCTCCAGGTGTGCTGCGTGACGTAACCTTTTGCTACGTTCAAGTGCTGTCGGAAATATCGGAATTATGAATGGTCACCCAACAGAGTGGAAAATCGGCTATGATTGGGGAAGATCATGATAGCGTATAATAATGGGAAAGTGGGAATTTTCAATGATAAGTTGCCGAGATGAGTTTAGGGAGGAGAGCATGGAAGCTGTGTCAACAACTGATGGTACAAGTGAAATATTTATTGATATAGCCTATGTTTGACATTCTATGTAAATAACTGGCATTGTTGCATGTTTCTGTTTTGAGTTTTATTTGTCATGTATTAGGTTATTACTTAGTAAAACATCTTAATTCTGCTGCAGCAGCACAGAATGTCTTTCCACAATCAAACAGTCACCAAAAAGGTATTTTGTTACATGTAGACACTTTCTGGTTTCATCCTGTGAGCTCTTTTATCAGTTGTTGTGGATGAATCTGTTCCTATAATTTGTTGAAACGTTTTATTTCACCCTACACTACCGTCGTGTTTTTTACACAGTTTTATTCTCAAATAGCCTACAACAATAACATATATATAGCCTAAAACAACAATAATGTTGACATTAATGCTGATTCTAGACCTCTCCACATCCCGATCAGTTCAGGAAGGACCTATCCCATCTTTTATTCTTTTTTACAATGCACATGCACATAAATCCTCTCCTGTTACATCACATCTTTGCAAAGCTGTGTCACAACTTCTCAACAGGGCAAAGGCTGCTTTCCATTACAGTGTCAGCATTTCCAAGAGCTGTTCTAGGCCTAATGCACTGTTACAGAACTACAGTTGCTAATAATTGAATATGCTTATTCTATGCTATTCTACATGCCATACTGTAATAATAATAACAATAGTTATAATGATACTAAGAAGAAAAAGAAGAAGAGGACGGAATAAACACATAACACAAAATAAATAAAACCATGTATTTTTATTCCTCTAAGCAAGCATTTGCATTTTCTTTTGATTTGACTGGAGAATTTATGCACATTTCTTCGATAAATGCAGTTTTTAACCACAAAGGCACTGATAATACCGTCATTTTGCATAATTATATCCCATATCCTGTTCATTTCCACTATGTCAGGACACATCTTTACTCAGCAATGACCTCTCTTCCCCACAGAAGACACTGAGAAGTTGTGAATGGACACATTTGTCTCACATGAAATCAAGGCACTCTCAGCATTATTAGAGCAGATTTTTTGGATTAAAGCACTCTCAAACCATCTTCTTCTACCACCAAAACCCAGTAAAAGCCTGTTTATCAGTAACGGCTACACAGATCGATGTCATCTCACTGCTGGTAAGGCTTGGGGCCTCTTAGTAGATCACTAGAGGTGAGGTGGGTGGTGGTGCGGCTCCCTGGGTCTCCCAGCCTCCTTGGGCTCCCTATCAAGGACTCCATGGGGCTGAGGGGCCGGCGGACGGGGTCTCTTCGGTCAGAGGGACTCAGCCTGGAGCCGGAGGGGCCTATCACAGACTCGAATCGGGAAGGCTTGGAGTCGGCCGGGGGATTCAGAGGCTCCAGCTTCAGGACGGGTTTGGAGGGGAACGATACGGAGGAGACGACCGAAGTGCTGCTGCTGGGCTTGGAGCTGCTGCTGCTGGGCTTGGAGCTGCTGCTGCTGGGCTTGGAGCTGCTGCTGCTGGGCTTGGAGCTGGAGGTGCTGCTGCTGCCGGCGGCTGAGCTTTCACCGCCGACGGGGAGCGAACCCTCCGTCTTTGGCTCCACACTTTCCTCAGGGCCATCCTGGAAGAAGAGGGATAGGACATTCATTGAATTCAACAGTAAAACTCCGCATGAGAAATGCATGGTATCAAGGTGGGAATCAGCGACAGTCCATGGGTTAGAGAGCCACTAGGTTGGCCCTGCTTGTGAGGAGAAATACAGTCATTTCAAAATAATAAAGGGGGTTTTGTTCATAAATTAAGCAATTTTGAAGTTCAAAGTCTGTGTGGAACCTTCACAAAATTAACAGATTTATATCTTTTTCTTCAACTTGACCAAAGACGTCAGCTAGGCCCCAAAAATGAATGCAAGTCTATAATCATCCTTAATACTGCTTTCAGAATTCACATCAAAATAAATCTCACTTTCTTTTTCTTCTCGTCCTTTTCACTCCCTGATGAGCCTGAACTCTGGAAGGCAAGCAGAGAGCCAATAAGATCCTGCCGTTCCCCTTCATGTGGAACATAATCTGATGAGATTTCCTTTTCATGTGTAATTTACCTTTTTCTTCTTCTTCTTCTTGTCCTTTTTGTTCTCCTTGTCACTGCCGCTGGAACTGTCAGATGAGCTTGATGAACTTGAGCTCGAGTCCTGCGCCAATAAAGAGGGTGAAACATTCCATTATTCACCTTTTATAACGTGGTATAATGGCATCGAATGGTTTTCTTTCTCACACGCTGAATTACCTTCTTTTTCTTCTTCTTTTTCTCCTTCTTCTTCTTCTTCTTCTTCTTCTTTTTCTTATCATCATCGCTGCTAGAAGAATCTGAATCCTAGATGGGTGTGAATATGGTAATTGTTGAGTCCATGGGCCTTTATGCCTGACCAAAACGTTTGAATTTAATTTAAAGTTAAACTTTTTTACACTTTGGAATAAAATGGACTTATACATTGCATAAAAAACCTCCCATCCTTAATTCTTGGTTAGGGTTAGTACCTTAATAGTAGCACTTAGTATACCTTAATTCAAACTTACAGCTCTATTGGGAAATAAATTCACATTTGTGTCAGTGAGGAGGAAGGCTGCTGTGGACAAATGCCAAACATCCACCCTGCTTTACCTTTTTCTTGTCTTTCTTTTTCTTCTTCTTCTTATCTTTCTTCTTCTTCTTTTTCTTCTTGTCATCATCACTAGAAGAATCAGAGGAAGAAGAAGACGAAGAAGAAGAATCCTGGACAGAAAAGAGAAATGATGTCATATGTCACATTCCGCTAATAGTAATGACACAGTCCAAGCACTGACAGCTATACATACATCCTTCTTTTTCTTTTTCTTCTTGTCTTTCTTCTTCTTCTTCTTCTTCTTATCGTCGTCACTGTCGGATGAGTCCTGAACATAAAGGGGAAAACATATTGTCTAGAACAGTACAAAGAGATCATTTTTGCACTGTAATTCTTCATTACAGCTGCTGCAGCCTTCAGATACACTGTGACTTCATTTCTTTCACTCTACTGCATCTGCCGTTTACAGCCCATCTCATCACCAAAACACACATTTTTTTGCAGGAACTTTCACATATCAAAAGTTGACGATAGCAAGTCACTTCATTTACATTTACATTTTGGGGGTTTTGGGATATGGTTTGTGATTTGTGATAAGCTGCCAAGATGGCTGGTGGGAGGGAGAAAGAAAAAGAAAAAGACAATGTACAATACATCTCTCAGGCACAGGTGCGTGAACTACTTGAGCAACAGAAAGCTTTTTATAAAGAATTGCTACAACAGCAAGAAAACAATTTCAAAGTTTGTGTGCGCACCCTTCATGGATACTACTAACACAAGAACGGATGCCATTTTAAAAGAGCTGCAGGAATTAAAGGTCAGCCTCCAATTTACACAAAAGGAGGTGGATGACTTGAGAGCTGCCAGTACCAGTCTGTCATCGAACTGTAAATCAAATGAAGCTGACATACACAAACTGGCAGAATCAATGATTGTAATAGATGCCAAAGTGGACTTTCTTGATGGTCAGTCTAGGCGTCACAATGTGATTATTGATGGTATCCCTGAGACTGAGAACGAAAGGTGGTCAGAATCAGAGGAGAAGGTGCTGACATTTCTCAGGGACAAACTGGACCTGGATCCCCACACCATTGGGATAGAACGAGTTCAACGGGCTGGAAAAGTGTCTAAAGCAGCAGATGGCATCCCTGGTAGACCTCGACCTCGACCTCTAATGGTGAAGTTTCTAAGGCTGAAGGACAGAGACAGAGTTTTGGGCAATGCAAAAAAGCTGAAAGGATCAAACATTTTCATAAATGAGGACTATCCTGATTCAGTTCGGCAGAGGAGAAAGGAGCTGCTTCCTAAGATGAAAGCTGCCAGAGAAAGAGGGGACATTGCTTTTCTACGGTATGACAAGCTTATCGTCCACAAACGGCATTAAGGCGAAAGGAAAGAAACTTCTAATTGATGACATGAACAATTCGCACTAACACACACGATATATAAAGGTAAAATTAGGGTGGGAAATATTTTTCATGTCTCATGTCTATTGCTGCTTTACTTCCAAAGAAAAGCTTGAAGATTGCTCATTTTAATATTTGTAGTTTAAGGAACAAAGTGTATGAAATTACTGATCTGTTGTTTTCAAACACAATTAACATCTTTGCAATATCTGAAACCCATTTGGATGAGACATTTGATGATGAAGCTGTGTGCATACAAGGGTATAATCTATATAGAAAGGACAGGACCATGTATGGGGGCGGTGTAGCTTTTTATGTTCAAAATCATATTCCTGTGAAAGTTAGGGAGGATATCATGTGTAATGAAACTGAGGTATTATGGCTTCAAGTTAACTTACCTCATATTAAATCTATTTTAGTGGGCTGCTGCTATAGGCCACCAAGCTCAAACCGTAATTATTTAGAAGCTATGGGAGAGATGCTGGATAAAGTATGTGAATTGAATATGGAAGTTGTTTTTACAGGAGACTTAAATGGCTATCACATAATTGTCCCTTAAAACATCAACTGGTTACCATAACTGACGCATGCTGTTTGAAACAAATGGTGACACAACCAACAAGATTAAGCACTAACAACAAGGGTATCAACACATCATCTTGTATCGATCATATTTACTTGAGTGAAGATGATTTATATACCAAGGCTGTATCAGTTCCAATAGGTTGTAGTGATCACAATGTAGTAGCGATTGCAAGAAAAAGTAAAGTACCCAAAGCCAAGCCAAGAGTTGTGTACAAAAGGTCCTATAGAAGGTTCTCTCAGGAAGCTTTCTTGGAGGATGTCAGTAATATATATTGGTCAAACATTTACAATGAAAAAGAACCAGATGGAGCATTAGAACTATTTCTCAAAAAGTTTCAACCAGTTATTGACAAACATGCACCTGTTAGGAAACTGACGGTGAGGACTTGTAGAGCGCCATGGGTTGACGAGGAATTAAAAGGTTATATGTCTCAGAGGAACGAGGCAAAGGAAACAGCACAAAAAAGTGGTTGTATAAATGATAGACAAAAATACTGTAAACTGAGGAATTATGTCACGAAACTTAATCAAAAGAAAAAGAAACAATATTATGTTCTACAGTTAAGCAGGACAAAGAATGATGGGAAAAAGTTTTGGAGTACACTAAATAATATAATGGGAAGAAACACCTCTCCACAACCTACATTTATTGAGTGTGGGGGTACCTTTATCACAAAACCCACACATTGCACAAATTGCAAATTACTTGAATGATTACTTCAGAAGCAAGGTATATAAATTAAGGAGAGAATTATCACATGGGACAGACAATAGATTATCCATTTTTAACATAAAAAATTATATGAGGGATAAACCCTGCCATTTTGAGTTCAGTGAATTAAAAGTGGAAACAGTGGATAAATTAATAAAGTTAACATGTAATGACAAACAACCAGGGATTGATAATATAGATGGTAAACTGATTCGAATGGCTATAGACTATATTGCACACCCAATTTGTCACATACTAAATACCAGCCTGAAACAATCAATCTTTCCACAGGTTTGGAAAGAAGCAAAAGTTATTCCACTGCCCAAAGACAGGAAAACATCGTTTAGTGGCCCTAATAGTCGTCCCATAAGCTTGTTACCAGCACTAAGTAAGATCTTTGAGAAAGCAGTATTTGATCAAATACAAGAATACCTCTCAGTAAATAATCTGATAACAAGCTTCCAGCATGCTTACAGAAAGGGACACTCCACATGCACAGCTCTAGTGCAAATGACAGATGACTGGTACAGAGATCTGGACAACAAAATGATCTGTGGAGCTGTCCTATTAGATTTTACGGCAGCATTTGATGTTATTGACCACAAGCTTCTTCTTGAAAAGCTTGAGTGTTATGGATTTAGACCATCTGTAGTTGCTTGGTTGGAAAGCTATCTGGTAAATAGATCGCAGAGAGTCTTCTTTAATGGAAGTTACTCAGATAGCGTGTCTGTGGAATGTGGAGTTCCTCAAGGGAGCTGCCTAGGTCCACTTATGTATTCCATTTTTACCAACGATTTACCTCTCGTACTAAAAAATGCTAAATTAACTATGTACGCAGATGACACTACAGTACATGCATCAGCAACAACATCTGCTGATCTGACTGCCATCTTGAACAGGGAGCTAGATCTTATTGGAAAGTGGATCCTTGAAAACAAACTGATACTTAACATATCCAAAACTAAAAGCATAGTATTTGGTTCAAATCATTCTCTAAGGAGAGAGCCAGAGCTTAAACTCTTTATAAATAAAACATCCATCCAGCAAGTAAAGGAAACCAAGCTATTGGGCATCACCCTTGACAACAAATTGTCCTGGTCAAAACACATCGACACTATTGTCAGTAGAATGGGCAAGGCATTAGCTGTAGTAAGGCGATGCAGAAAATATCTAACACCTGATTTAACTAAACTTGTATTAAGTACTCTTATTCTTTCGCAGCTTGATTACTGCCAGATAATATGGGCGAATGCCACAAAAAAAGATCTAAGCAAACTCCAGCTAGTACAGAACAAGGCGGCACGCCTTGCTCTCCAGTGTCCGTACGGCACCAACATCAATAGAATGCACTTCCGTCTCAACTGGCTAAGAGTTGAAGACAGGCTGATCGCTGCGCTTCTATTCTCAACATGGAAAGTTTTGCAATCAAAAACTCCATCATATCAGTACAGTCAATTAAAACACAATTTAGAGTCATATACATATGCCACCAGACAGGCAACAGAAGGCCGGTTTTCACTTCCCAAGGCAAACACTAATTTCCTTAAACGCACAGTAGTATATAGAGCAATGAAAACATGGAATACTTTACCACTGTTCCTGACTAAATTAACACAGAAATCAATGTTTAAAAAGCAAATAAGGAAACACCTAGGAACATCATATTTGTAGGATGCTATGCATATGCAGATTTGTAGTGTTTGCCGGTAACTGTTGAGAGAGTCATCAGTGTAAGTTTTACTAATACAGATTTTTTTTTTTTTTTTTTTTTTTTTTTTTGTTGTTGTTTTTTTTTTTTTTTGTTTTGTTTTGTTTTGTTTTGTTTTGTTCTGGTTTGGTTTGGTTTGGTTTGGTTTGGTTTTGGTTTGTTTTGGTTTGGTTTGGTTTGGTTTGGTTTTGTTTTGTTCTTTTTTAAATATATGTCTTATGTTTATGTTTGCCATTTGTGTTGACTGTAATGTTTAATGTATGTTTTTAAATGTGGACCCCAGGAAGACTAGCTGTGCTTTAGGGCAAAGCTAATGGGGATCCTAACAAATAAACAAATAAACAAATTTGTGAATAGATTTGTGAATGGTGATTTGTGGTCCCTGTTTCCATTTTTGTCCATTTTGAATGGTCAAAAATGGCTCAAAAGTTGTTTCAAAACTGTATAACTAATTGTATCGACCCAACACTTGGTACTGCGACTTGTCACACATCTTGGGAATGGTCTCCTTATAGGGTGCTCAGATAATGTCCCAAACCCATCCACACTACACTTTCATTATTTGAACAGGTGGAATTTGTTACACTATTTTTGTAAGATATTTATGGACAAAGGTGATTGTTATTCATTGTCCAGCTGTCTGTCACATGAACTATCAGGTTCCTGTCTTTCTGATGGTGTTTAACTTTTGTATCTGGGATCTATTGTTGACCTTGTGCTCACCTCACCAACACCCTCTAAAGGTGAAGCTGGACTGGAGCCGCAACATAACAAAAAATAACATTTCTTTTTATCCTTCTTTTTCTTGTAATCCTCTCTGCCAGATTAACCCTAATCAATAAATCAATAAATATATAATGTAGATACATACAGACAAATGAAACTAAACAAATGATTCTAGCTGTGCTACCAAACTGAGTGTGCAATCCTAATATCAGACTAAAAGCTTCCAGTACCTCCTTCTTCTTTTTCTTCTTCTTCTTCTTATCCTTCTTCTTTTTCTTCTTATCATCGTCGCTGTCAGAGTCAGAATCCTGCCACAGAACACATTATTTTCCACCTTGTAACTGCGTGTGTAAAGCCCGACATAATAAATATATCTGTGTATGCATGATATTGTGAGGAGCTTTGGATAAAAGTCATCATTAGATTAGATTACATTTGTCATTGCACTTCTCTGCAGCATGGCATATTGGATTTTCACATAGGTTCAACAATAACGTAAATCTTCTCCTCACCTTCTTCTTATCCTTCTTCTTCTTTTTCTTATCTTTCTTCTTTTTGTCCTTTTTCTTTTTCTGATGTAAGCAAAAATGCGTTCAGAATAAACCGTAAAACCATTTATCTCCTGGTGATTGACACCTGAAGTGTGTGTGTGTGTGTGTGTGTGTGCGTGTGTGTGTGTGTGTGTGTCCTCACCTTGTCATCATCACTATCAGAGGAGGAGGAAGAGGAGGAAGAGGAGCTGTCATCAGAAGAGCTGTCCTTCTAGAAAGCATATCAGTGAGTCAGTGGTCAGTCAGAGAGGCTCATGGGAAGATTGTCAGGGTTTTATATGTCAGTGCCACCCAGGCTTCATCCCTACACTTCATCCCTACACTAGCCTGGATCAATCACTCCTTTTCATTTCCACTGGGCAACCACAGGAACCATTTGAATTTCATGGGACTGGCAGTAATTTCCTCTGAAGGGGCAATTTGAGCACAGAGGTATTAAACACTTTGATTGGACTGTCCTGTTTGTGGGTGTAAGGAGCGTGAGGTTAAACCAACAAAACAATATGACAGAACAGTGGTGGAAAGACCACCATCATTACATAAGAGCACGTCAAGTGATTTAAAAGACGATCAGGAACGATTTAGGCTGGTGATTGAAAAATCATTGATCCAGGTGATGAATTCCTATGAGGCTGGATCCAGGTTATAAGGCATATTTGCTATCATGTGCCATTTTATCCAAAAATCTCCACCATTAGCCTATTCATGAATTAACTCATCAATTCAAATTCAACTGAAGAATTGGAATTGGAAGTTGAAAAAACCTACAGGAAACAGAATTGGAATTGAATTGGAATCTAAGGAAGTTGAATTTAATTCAATGAAATTGTTTTTTTTTCTTATCACATATTTGAGATTACACATAGTGTTATATATAACACATCATAAAATGTTAAAGGTACCTTTCAGGTGGTACTTGATGCATAACATGTAATCGTAACCCATACATTATGATTGAATGTATTTTATTTAACTGTCTTTTATTTGATTCATAATGTTTGATTTATAATGTTTAGCAAGTAAAGACAAACTCTTTGATGGATTTCAATTCTCTTTCCTGTCATTCCAATTCTGTTCCAATTCTGTTTCCTTAGAGCTGGGTGACATTCCAATTCCAGTTCCAACTCCAGGAATTGAATTGGAATTTACCATGCATTCTCAGTTCAATTCATGAATGGCCCCATCCCTGACCATTAGTGCATACATGGTTAATTGGTAAGCACACAATATTTATAGACTCTCACCTTCTTCTTTTTCTTTTTCTTCTTCTTGTCATCTTCGCTATCAGAAGAGGAGGAAGAGGAAGAAGAGCTGGAATCCTGCAGAGAGAGAGAGAGAGAGAGAGAGAGAGAGAGAGAGAGAGAGCTGAGAATGATATAACACCAATACAACACACAGCTGAGCCATTCATCAACAACACAAGTACCAACAGAAGGGGATTTGTGGATGTGTTTTGAGGACACAAACCTTATCCTTCTTCTTCTTCATCTTCTTTTTCTTCTTCTTCTTCTTTTTCTCATCTTCACTGTCTGAGGAGGAGCTGTCAGAGGAGGAAGAGGAGGAGCAGGAGGAATCCTATGGATAAAATTTATCAAAATTAATATCATATACAATTTCTTCCTCTGGATGTCTCTGTTCTGTCCTTTGAAGAATAGTTGCTGTATTTGAATTCTGTTCAGCGTATATATCTTAAAAATATAATATTCTGTGCACTGTACCATGCTCAGTGTGAAAAAAACATGGCAACATACTCCATTCATTGACATTGGCAACGGTATAACATTTGCATTTTTCTGTATAATGATGTTTGAAAAATATTTGCCTATACTGAGACAGCCTATACTGATCAGCAGGCACACCGCCATTTGCAAAGGTCTCTTTACCTTTTCCTTCTTCTTCTTCTTTTTCTTTTTCTTGTCTTTTTTGTCATCATCGCTGTCAGAAGAAGATCCAGAACCAGAATCCTGTTGCAAAACAAAAAAGAAAAGAAAATGAAAAGGTAAAACATGCTGTGTAACATTACTATATTATGTATTAACAAATCTTACATCAATTCATTGTGATGATCATATACTATAATATTGTATAATGCCAATACAAATGGCTAAATTCTGTGCTATAAAACTATGTTCCGGGGCAGCAAAGACCAAAGCATTCATCATATTTATATATTTGTTCTCTTCGTAGCACAGTAGACACACTGTAGCATGTTTACCTTTTTCTTCTTCTTCAACTTCTTCTTCTTGTCCTTGTCTTTGTCCATCCCTCCTTCTCCCTCATCATCACTCAGGTGTCCCTCCTCCATACCATCAGCTGAACAGGAGACATTATTACAAACCAAAAACAAAGTCTATACTCTTCCAAACCTCCAATCACGTGTTGACTGGTTGATCAGCCACAGCAGCACACATACCAGTGAATTCAGAGTCCAGTTTGCCATCTTCTTTTGCTTTGTCCTTCTTGAGCTGTCATGAAAAAGAACAGGAATTAGTTTGTGTGCGGGTGTGTATGTGTATGCGCATGTATGCGTGTGTGCGTGTGTGTGGGCTTCACCTTGTCATCGTCTTTCTTTTTATCTCCATCGCCACTTGGCCCTGCACTCTCACCACCTGCAGACAGGGGGACAGAGTGTGTATGAACTGGTTTGATCACATTTAGAGCTTGTTGCTGCCGTTCGCGGCTCTGTCTATTTCCAGTCACCAAAACACAGCAGGAACTCACCAGCAGCTGACAGAGCAGCAGCACTGCTGAGCTCATCCTTCTCCTGTTCATCCTTCTCTTCTCCCTGTGAAACAACACAAACACAATCAGACTTTTTTATTTAGTATCTCACATACTGTACCTTAGTAGAGTCATTTTGTCTCGGATTCCCCCTGCAACTCTACACACACACACACACACACACACACACACACACACACACACACACACACACACACAGAGAGAGAGAGAAACACACACAGACACACACAAGTGGACACACGTACAGTATATACAGGCAAACACGTGCACACACACACACACGCACACACATTTTATACAAAAACAATGTTAACAAATGTTGTTTGTGCCATATATATCCATATATATTACAAAACACACAATTTTGCAACTGTTTTTTACAAAAAGTGTTCACTAATCCAAATATTAGAGCAGTATAATCAGTGTAGAGTGTAAAGTAAACATGCAGTGTCTCTGCAGTAGAATGCATGTGGAATACAGCTGAGCTACAGTGTGAGGTGATGTGGTGAGAGAGTGTGGTAAGACTATGAATCTTCTCCTAGCATTCTCTTACAGGTCCAGACAGGTAGAGTAGCTAGCTACCCACTTTCTGTCCTGTGTCAAAACACTGAGGAGGTGCACACTGTTCTGCCTTGTTCTTCACTACTAACTCGACAGCCACATATTATGAAATGGAACGTTTCTATTTTACCCTGAGCAAATTTATATTTGTTGTGTAACTTAATGAAAAGCAAATCTGTGCTATGCAGAAAAAAAGGAGAGATGGGATTTGACTCAGCATTCCAAGAATAAGTGAAATGCCTTGCAATGTTCACATGATGAGCGACCACGCTCCTGACCTAAAAACCTGCTGCCTGACTCAGTTTACAGACTTCCGAATTTCTGGAAACAAAGAAGGGGAAATATACCTTTTTCTCATCCTTATCCTTCTTCTTCTTCTTTTTCTTGTCCTTCTTCTTCTTGTCTTTGTCGCTGTCAGAGGATGAAGAGCTAGAATCCTGTGTCAATAGAAAAGTGAGTTTTTATTTTCATTGCCATAAATAAAACACCTGCTGGCCATTCAACAAATCATGCATTAATTACACTTGGAAATAAAAATCTATATACAGCTGCTTTTTTTTTTTACAGTGTAATTACAAAATATATTTGTTACTATAGGTTTTAGTTGACCATGATCAACATACCTTCTTCTTCTTCTTCTTCTTTGTCTTCTTTTTCTTCTTCTTCTTTTTCTTCTTGTCATCTTCGCTGTCAGAAGAGGAGGATGAAGAGGAAGAGCTATCTGAAGAAGAGGAGCTGGAGTCCTGAGAAAGAAGAACAAACCAAATTTTTAACAATGTAAACTTGCATAATTTTAATTTTACTTTATACAGAGCTGGAAAACACAGATCAGACAGTCGACACCCACAAATTTCAAACAATTGACACTGTATGGTGTTAAATAGACACTAAATGTTTGGAATCATACCTTCTTCTTCTTCTTCTTCTTCTTCTTCTTCTTCTTCTTTTTCTTCTTCTTCTTCTTCTTTTCATCCTCACTGTCTGAGGATGAGCTGTCAGATGAGGAGGAGCTGGAATCCTGGGACAGAAGCAACAGAGAAGTAAATATTCAGTTATATGTTTATATTTATAAGTAATGGTTTCTGAGTGATTAAGATATTGAGGAATGCAGTTCATATATTAATACTTCAGTGTTATTACAAGCGCCTGTTATTACAAGTATGATTTTTTGATCTGTGCTAGTCCCACAACTAACAGAATGACGATGACAGCTGTGTATTTGCTGTATATTGCAGACATGTTTGGCATACCTTCTTCTTCTTCTTCTTCTTCTTCTTGTCCTTCTTCTTCTTCTTCTTTTTCTCTTTCTTCTTGTCATCTGCGTCTGATGAGATGGACTTCTGAAGTACACAAAAAGAAGAGGAAAAAACACATTTATTTGGAGAAAAAATGTATATCTTCTTGCCCTGTGTTCAGCAGACAATATTTAAACACCATTTACATTACAGTTTACATTTTAGCCATTTAGCTCACACTTCTATCTGGAGAAACTTAGAATGACTAAACAGTCAAACAAGCTTAAATTCCTCAATCATCATCATCAACATTACAAGCAATCAAAAGTAATAAGTCAAAGAGTCAAAGCCATAGAGTCCAGACAATAGATGTAAAGAAAATCCTGTTTTTCTGTGTTTTTTCATACTGCATCTCCTTAATGATGAGTTCAACAGAAACAGCATGGTTGACATTTGATCTGAGTGTCTCACCTTGCTTACCTTCATGCCTTCTGTAGATATCGGTTCCAGCTCGCCATCTGGACCTACAAACAAGCATTATGTCTGCTTTAATGAATGGACAAATACTTTCATTGCTGGGATTCAAAAAAGCACTTTCTATATGGTGCATTTGGATCTGAAACTAAAAACTTTTTAGGAACGTTTTGGCCTGAGAACCTCAGATGGCCTCAGATCTCATATCATCACTGCAGGGTGAACCATGCAGTTGTGAATTTGAATTTGAAACAGTGTGATTTGAATACTGTTCATGGCCTCTAGGATGATTCTATCGACCTTACATATATATAACAATCATACAAACTTTCAAGTAAATGAGAAGCACTGAAATCTGAGGAATGAAGTTTTTACACGGTAACAGCAGTCATCACAACAGTAGTGATATAATATTCTAGTAACAATAGCACTAGCTGCTGTAACATAGACCTTTATGTCCAGTATAAAAATCATTATATGCTGAATCTAAGGGGAGTTTTAACAATAACCTTTCATTTAAAAGCACAACAGACAAGATTAATTGAACACTTCTTTTGATTTTTTTAAAAAGCCAACATACTTGCAAACCACATCACCTGCAATGGGAATACACAACCTATTCTTTCTGTAACTGTTAATGCGCAGAGCTTCCAAATGCACTACCTTGCTGAGATTTGAAAACATAAAACAGACTCACATTGCTCTTTTTCTAAAGGCTTCAACTGGGAAATAGTTTCACTTACCAGCCTGAGGTATGACAACGGCGTCCCAGACAAACTCCTTCTCCTCATCCTTTTGCTTTGTCTTCTCCTTTTTCTTTTTCTTCTTCTTCTTCTCATCCTGCAAGCGAATGTTGAAGGGAATCTTTAATCACTCTAGTTTAGCACTGAAACAGGCAAAATCAAACACTGATTGATGCAGTGAAATAAGACCAAAGCTTATCTGTGCAGAACGAGGCTGTGAGTTTTAGAATGTTTTATTTATGTGTTATTTATGTCTATCAAGCTTGTTTGGCAAGGTAGTGTCTTTGAGCAATCTAACCATCTGCATATATTTATTTAAAATATATTTAATAAAGATAAAGCTATCAGAAACAGGGCCGGGTGCCACCTACAAAGTACATATGAAACATTTTTTTCTGCTTTCAATGCCTTTGGAAAACTAACATCCACACCCACTCTGGATATGCAGCCATAACTAACATGAAACGACATGCACAGGCAACACTGTGGGTATGAGGCATATTACACACATACTGGATGCATGCACATATTATATATATGTATGTGTGTATGTATGTGAGCATGCACATGTAGCAGAGAGATGTTGTTACACTAGATTATGAACGGGGACCCTTACTGTGAAATATAAAAGCAGGTATGCAGAGGTCTTTTATTTTGAAGAGCAGAGTTGATCAACACCTCCTGTTTTCATTTTGTTTTATTATTTTTATCTTCCAGATGAGTATTTTGTATGTATTTTCTTTTATGTAGAAATGTGTCATCCTTGAAATAAACACAACGCAGAATAACACCCGCTACACACACACATACACATACACACACACGTTTTGTGATGCCTGAAGGTTTCTGATGCTAAATACAGCCAAGTAGATCACAGATAAATGTTTAACCTGAGTGTTTTAGTCCCTCACTTCTTGTAATAGATAGGTGTTTGACAGCTTATGCCTTTCAAACAACTGGTCAATGAACGGGTCAATCCTATCAGATGTTTGAAGGGAGTGGACCAGTGGGTGGGGAACATGTTTGTGGAATGCACAAGGTTTCTTTGCCGTTACTCGTTCATCAAAAGCTTGCGAGAGTCGAGCCACTTGCTTTTCCTGAGTCTCCTGATTTCCCACCCACACCCACAGGAGACGGGCAGGAGGTAGCGCAGCACCTGCACTGGCTGCTGTTGGGTGACACCTTACTGCATATCATTCAGATCAAATGGCATCACGTCACCATGTGATTGCAGTTATTTGGATCAAAGTGTTATCAAGACTAGACTAAAAAAAGAGAAGGGAGTGAATGCTGCTTTTGGGTTTATTTGTGTGCTCTTTGGTTCGGAGGTATTGCAAAGCTTAAGCTGTTGACAAAGCAGCCCATGGGGAGGGGCTGCTGTGCTGATCCCCAAACTTGCCAAAGACTACAATGAATGCTCAATTTTTAGATTGCTAAATATAGCCAAATTGACAGCGATTCCAGATTTAATATTTCACTTCAGAGACCGCATTGTCTGACAAAATCAAATATCCTCACCTGAGGCAGCGACATAGTTAGAGGGCCTACCGAGCTCTTATGAGCTGCTGTGAAATTGTTTGTGCTTACGGCAAGGGAGCTAATTTAGCGGTGCCACGGGAAAGACTTCCCGCGGATTAAAACACACACGACTGATTGGTGGCAGAGCGGAGAGCAGTCGTGCACCGTGAACCAATCAGATCTGCATTCTCTCTAATTGCTTCATTTGGGGGATATTCTGGCTTCAGTGGAAAAGACAGAGACTTCCTGAGAGTTGAGCACATGACAAAAGAGCACAGAGTTTTCTATTTATGATGCATGAAAAAAAACACAACAACTCTTCCTCGTTATGTTGAGTAAGTCACCAGCAGAGCGGTTACTAATGAAAATATGCAAGTCTAGGCCTAATAGGGAGGATTTCTGTGGTTCTGAAAGATATGTGATGAGGACAACTAATGTCACAGCAAGAGTATCAGTATGTAAAACTCACTGTATGTGTTGTTTGAGGCAACATTTTACACTCTGTATTTATATACAAAATTAGCTATTTTATAGTGAAACAATAACTAATTTCTACTAATAATGATCAATGAAAAAGTTTAGAGCGTCAACAATGATGCAACCCTTGATCAACGCTTTCCAAACTCCCACACCGCCCAAAAAGCCACAACTTACCTCACTGTCGCTGTCTGAAGAGCTGCTAGAGGAAGAGGAGGAGGAGGAGGAGGAGGAGGAGGAAGAAGATGATGAGGAGGAGGAAGATGAAGACGAGCTGGAATCCTGTTGAAAAAGAGGCGGGGAAGTTATTGCTCAAGTTTGTGTAAATAGCGAGGAGGTTTATTTATACCCGCCTTTCGTCGGTGAAAGTGATAAATGAGAGACAAAATGAATGAGTCACTGCACGCGGGCGCTGTGGAACAATGCTTTGTCATAACCAGTTGGAGATATAGCAGTTTGGCTGGCAGCAGATGGGAGGGGCTGTTCAGGTGACTTTTCAACACACAAAGGAAAGTTTTACCAGAAAGTCACACACACACTAATTCCAGCCAATTCAATTTCTTGAGTTGATCCATATTTTCCTCAACTGGATGCCACTTCCAGTCCCAACTCTCCCCTGTTTGACTGGCTGTTGGTGTTCTTTAAGCCTTCTATCCTACTTTCTGCCCTCTGTCACATGAAGTCATCAGGCTGGATTTGTTTCTGGAATCCAGCCCTCTAGGTGTGTGGCTTCCAATCAAGACAACACCCTCAAGTAACCATGGGATCTACTGACTGTTTTGCAGTGACTATTTCTTAATCTGATTAGACATGAGGATAGATTTGGGTTTTCTTTGTGTATGTTTTTTTCCCCTTGCAGCACTCCCTGTCCCATTTTTATTAATGCACCGTCATTGTGAGTTTTCAGCATATACTCAGTGCTGGTAAAGGACAAAAAGTGGCTTTGAAGAGAGATTTTCCATAGTCATTAGAACAATTAGGCTCCAACTAGGCTTTGTCCTGCGACCGCAGGCTTACAGTTCAATTGAAAGCCAGATTCTGTTTGTTTACAGTAAAGAAATGATCTCTCTCCAATTAGAGCTGACTTCAAATCCATGTTTTTTTGTTTTTAATGACTGAATGACTTTGTTCTGCAAGTAGCAGCACATGTCAATTGGTTAGTGATGAAGATCAGCTTTTCTGAGACACGTACCTTCTTCTTCTTCTTCTTCTTCTTTAGTTTCTTCTTTTTCTTCTCCTTCTTGCCTATCCCCTCATCCTCGCTGTCTGAGGAGGACAGAGAGCTGTCAAATGAGTACAGCTCCTGATGAAAGACAAAAAGAGAAAGGAGGGATTATTTACGGTGACATTTACAGCCTTCAGAATCTTGTAAAACACAAACAGGGCTTGAGAGCTTTCTTGAGGGGTTCTTGTCACTCTCGCAGTGAACTTTTTAGAATTTCACCTTTAGTTTCAGTCATTCAATCTTGGCTTTTTAGAAATGCAGAAATGTATTCCAAAAGGAGATAGCCACCATTTGAAACATGTAACACTTGAAGAGTTTCATTCCAAAACGCTATATATAGGTATTTGTTTTTGAAAAAAAATGTGCTTCCTGAAATGTATTAGTCAATGTTTAATATTTCAAAACAACAGATGATTATACCTTAAAAAGTGCAAATATTTTGTAAGAAATGTAACCCATAATGTTCTTTACTTTTATGCAATTAATTATTTTGCAACTGTAGGTGTCATTTTTTTCGAGATGTCATAGGCTATATCTCATTTTGGATTGAAACTCTTCACATAGTAAAATGGATATATGGTGTCATTCTTCCAATGTGTCTCCTGCTCACCTGTCCGTCTCCTGCCCCTGCAGGGTATTTGGGCTCACTCTTGTCTCCATCCAGCTTGCCCAGGTCGGCAGGCTGGCCTGCCGCAGCTGCCGGCTGCACTCCACCTGTAAGGACCAGCACTGGCTGGCCTGCACCTCCACCTCCATCTGCTCCGCCTGGAGCTACACAAGCACAGAGAGATGTTTCAGGGTGTTGGTAGACCGACACAACTAACTCTGATCTGTACTTTTCATTTGAAATCATAAAAGTCAGGAAGTAATGAGCAGCCAATATCAAACTTTATAGACGATCTGCTGTTAAAAGCCTGTCTCTACCTTTGATGGACAAGAATTCTGTGATGCTTGAATATAACAGTGATGATATTCAGATATCAATGTAAGTATAGTCTCTCCAAGGATCCACATCAACATTGGTTGTATCATACAATTTGACTGAGGGGTAGGACTGCACTTCCTTATTTTGCGACTTCCTTAAAGTGGACAGCCAGGTAGAAAAAAATACATGCAGGTATCAAAATCAAGTATATGGTGTTAATGAATGGATCAAATGGTGCACTACAGGCTTTTCTCTGTCCTTTGCAATATAACTAGTGAATTGCTTAACTATTACATTGCCGAACAGCAGTACGCCAAGGTGCCACACCCCTGACAGTAAAAAGGAAAAAGGGCTCTATGGCTTTGTTATATGTAAACATGCAGTATCAACCATAGGAACATTTTTATAAAAAAACAATCATAAATGGACCATTGGTTTTCTCTTCAGAAATGCTGGCTCACCCAATATACAAAAGAGATGAGCCAAAATTGCATCCAAAAGTCATCAAAATGTAAAGTGCATGATAACTATGGTAGACTGCTGAAAGTGATTATGGCCAAAGTCAAGACAGCAAACCTTTGGGTCGGCTGGACTCCATTCAGCTCCAGTCCGCTCCTCACCTCAGGGATCCGGCTCTCATCTGACTCCCAGACCCACCTGTAGACTTCTATGACCAAGGTGTGAGGAGTCCTTTAGCTCTGGGAGTTATATAGAAAAGGAAATAGGGCCAGTGTCAAGCCAACCATAATACAAATTGAAACTTCCCCTCACAAATGTCAAAATAAAAGCTCTCATTGATGAACATAATCTTTTACATAACAAAACGGTTGTGTCTACTTTACAGTTATAAGCTTCACTCTGTATTGAATCGAATCATTCCATTGAGTATTTTCATACGAGTTTTGTTGTTCTGTACACCCCACTACTTGCTTAATCTTTTCTTCTCAAGAGTGACTAATTGTACGCTTTTATTTTGAAGGCAAAATCGCCTAACTTCTGGTGTCATTCTGGCTAACTTAACGCAGCTAAAAATGGGTTGGTCTACCTGTGTGCTCAACAGGTAAAGCCGGTTTATTGCCTATGTTCACTGACAGTGTAGTGAAAGTATTTGCATTGCAAGTGTCACAGCTGCAGGAGAAAACTGGATTCATGCTTGCGTTTATCTTCTATTACTTTTGAACAGTGTCAGCAATTATACAATACTGAGTTTCAACCGGTTTCAACCGAGGTAGCATGACGACATTTTTTCCCCTCTATAGTGTATTCTACGAAATACAATAAACCTATAACAAATTTTAGAAGGATGGTAGCTACTGGCTCAGCACACCAATACCTTAAAATTAGAAGGGCATTTTCTCAAAAGACGGGCGAGACGATGGCTGACCATTTGTCGCCGCCGTGTGGATTGTCAGCGTTAAAACGTCCACTACAAATCTCAAAAATTGGTATTATGTCCCTTCTGAGCTTCCGTAGCCTATAGCTGCGTCAAGTCAACCAGAGATAGTCAATGTAATACCGGGGAATTCGTTTTGTCTTCAAAATAAAATAATCGAAATTACTATTTAAAACGAAAAGAATACTTAAATATTGAGCCGTACCTAACCACAAATGGTCGTATAGAAATACTCAGTGGAATCATTAGATCATTTTAATTATATCTGAACAATAGATACAAAATAAGACATCAAGATAGCAAAGTTGTGTTCATCAGTAAGAGCTTTATTTTGAAAATAACTGAAAGTTACCGTTTATTAATTTGGCGAGCTTGACACTGGTGTACCTTACATTGGTGGACTATTTCTTCAGTGTAGCCTACTTTTACCCTTATATGCGTGACCACAAATGCAGTTATAGTGTCAGCTTGATGTGATGTGATGTGATGTAGATGTAGAACAACTAACGTTTGCGTACAGAAAGAAAACGGAGAGTCGAGTCGGTGTGACGGTTTATGGTTTTTACGCACGTTCTCACGCCTCCTAGCTCCTTTCGCTATGGAAGTTTGCCCATGCAAATTAGTGTTTTGGAACTATGAAAGGTCAGTGCTTTGTCTGCTGCTCTTTAGAGGGCCAGAGGGAAGAGATGACCACTAAAATTGTGTCTAATCACACCTGAGTGACTGGGTATCGTCATGCGGAGCCAAACGACGTCCCCGCCGCTGACGGTGACCCTGCTGGCCGCGCTGTGGGTCAGTCTGGGTCGGTGCGGAGGGACCGGGTCTCCGTGGCCGGGATGCGACAATGGGAAGGTAGGATTTAACTAATGTTCACATCCGTTATGTTGTGTTCACCCAACGTTTTATGAAGACATTTGAGCTATTGTACTGTACGCAATACATCCAAAGGGCTGTCAAATCAATGTTGGGTAATAAGACTTCTGTGTGTGTGTTTGACAGTTCTCACTGGAGAGGGACCTGCCTCAGGAAGCAGTGTGGGTCTGTCCTGTGTCTTCTTGGCCACAGTCCACTCAGGTAACCATGGATACCCTGAACTTCATCCCACTGAATCGTGTTACACATCGCCTTCAGCTCTGATTTGTTTTAGCCGGCTCAGGTGCCAGATGGGTGGGGTTTTGCCACATAGGACTACACACTTGAGTGCCAGGAAGTTTAAACAGTTGCAGGAAAGTAGTTGAAATGTTCATTTAAAGTACTGTTTATATTAGTGGCAACTTTGCTGACATCATCTGAATTGTTCTGATGTGGTAAACCCCGTCCATCTGGCACTTCAAGTAGGTTAAATCAAATATTCAAAAGTGGTTGTAAAAACTATTTGGCCCAGGTTGTCCTCTGTGTTGCCCAATGCTAACCAGAAATTGTATTGTATTGCAGTCAATGGGGTTGGTTGATTTAATCATCAAACATAGTATCCATTTTTTGTTTGACATGACCGCTAGCCTGAAATGCATGATTAATATGCAAAGTGTACACATCATCAGTTTAAACATCCATCAAATTTTATTTAGCAGTGTCTTGCTGTCAAAAACCAGGCTGTTCATGTGCCTCTCTCTCTCCTCTGTCTGCAGAGACTTCCCAGTATCGACACAGTGTACGATCCTGAGGTGAGTCAACACACATTACAAACAGAAATCTCTGTCTTCTAGCAACTGCTATCTTTATGGAGATTTCCACCCCAACCTTTGACCCTGCAAACACCAACATGATATGGCTGTTTCCCAAAATCAAAACACAACGGGATAACATGCAATGCCACACCTGATTCCAAAGTTCGCAAAGTATTAATGAATGCATGAAACAAAACAAAAGGTTTTACTCCTTAATCCAGGGTGAGAAGAAATGCTGACTACCGCATTGACCTGGCCTAGTCCCAGCTTCAGCTTGGGTTAGGCTAACTAAAACACACAGGCAGATTGTCACCTAATTGTAGCTTAGCTGGTTGAGTCAAGACAACAACAACAAATAGGCCAAAACTGAACAGCCTCTAACTTGGTATTTGTCTTGTGGGTGTTTGACACTTGGGCGTACAGTGTTAACCCAGATGTAGGAGTGATAATGTTTGATTTGACCTGATTTCTTTTCACTACAGCCAGCCAGGCAGGTATGCTTGGATAAACGCATCTCCTACAGCCACACCATTCCCAACAGGTAAGGCTGTGTGAACAGAGATATGATACAGTAGGCAACACAAGTTACGAGAGTTTGGTTACACACACACACACACACACACACACACACACACACACACGCATCAATATGCACACCTGCTTTCACAAACACCCACAGCAGTGTCTTTATTATGTTTGTCTACTCATGGTGTCTGTACTTTGTAACAATGCAATAAAGTAGTCGACAAGCAATTTTGTCATGTTATAGGGACTACCCGGGGTATTAAGGTGTGTGTGTGTGTGTGTGTTGCAGTGGAGCGTACAGACCAGTGAGGGCAGAGAGTGGAGAGTACATGTACTGTCCTCCTCAACGATGGCTCAATAACCTGCATGTAAGTCACAACACGGGACTACCAATAATATCATCACAGATTTTTGAGCAATCGCCCCTCTGCCCTTCCCATCATATAAAACCTACAATTTGACAACATTCAAAGTGACATGAGTGTCAGTGTTTTTGTGTATTGAGGGTGTAGATAATGATGGTCACGTGTGTGTGTGTGTGTGTGTGTGTGTGTGTGTGTGTGTGTGTCTCTGTGCATGTATGCATTTTCCAGCATGGAGCCACCGTATTGCTCTACCACCCCTGCGCTCCTCTCCGTGAGCGTCTCCTCCTGTCCGTCCTGGCCCGCTCTTGTCTGTCTGACTACATCCTCACCCCGCACCCAGAGCTCAGAGAACACACGGTGAGACGAACACTGTGAGACAGCTGGGTTACCTTTTTTTTGTTGTGGTTTTGGGAACTTAGATTAGATGCCTTCAGCTTGAACAGTTGAGCAGAGCAGAACAACTGAAAACCACATGCAGCACACAATAGAGCACAAATAGACCTATTAGGCATCGACTGAGCACAACCAGGTATCTGTTAAACAACACATCATTGGTAAGTTGGGTATTAAGCCCAATACCAGTATGTCAGCACCCTGACAATATTCTTGTGGCCGTAGAACAATTATGTATGAGAGATGTGCTAGGAAATGAAATAAAATAAGAGCTAAGGAGGGAGGTAAAATGGATTTTTGAGACCAATGAGAAGTGAGTAGAGGAGAGGGGATATGATTCAGTGGTGAGAAGGTGACGTGAGGTATTTTCTCAAAAGAAGAGTTTTCAGTCGACGATGGAAGATGGGGAGTAAATATATGTTCACTGGTACATCTGTGTTCAGCCGGTAGCCTTGGTATCCTGGGGTCGTACTTTGGAGCTGTCCACTGTGGCCACTGCAGACGTCTGTGATTGGCTGGAGACGACGACGACCACAGGAACCAAGCATGGTGATGTGAGTCAGACCAGGAAGTACAACCTCCTGTTGACTTGGCCAGCAGAGCAGCACCCATCGGGAGAGCGAGAGCAGCAACGCACCCCCATAGAGAAGCACTCACCAAAGACACAGGTGTGGAGGCTTTGCTGATGAATTATTAGTAATATCACATGCACTATACAGTAAAAGCACTGGAGAGTGGCATTTTCAATAATGTTCTAGATGTTTCTAGGTATGCTGTGTTGAATAGCTCTTATTCCAATCCCCCAGGGGTCTGTGAGGCGATGCTGTGAGCGGACCCTCTTTCCTCTCCTGGATGGAGGGATGGAGGCAGAGCTGGATTCAAGGAGGAAGAAGAAAAGTGTGAAAGAAATAAAAGAGGAGAGGAAACGCAGGCAGAGCAGAGCTGCCTCCTCTCCCTTGACCAACCAGACCAACGGAACCATCCCCAATGGCACAGATGAGGTCCGGAAGTACATCACCATGTCTGAACCATCAGCAGACTCTCTTCCAGGGACCAGGGCTGCACCTGAGCCCACCCTCAGAACAGACTCCCCTGGTTCCGGGAAAGCACCTTCTGCTCCTCAGTCTGAGATCTCAACCAGGCCCATAACTCCTTTAGGGTCGAATGCATTGGAAGCTAAACTTGCAGCTGAACCTTTAGGATCCAACACCTCTGAGCCTAAAGCTAATGCTGAGTCTCAGAAACACAGGCAAGCACCACAGCCAGAACCACTACGGTCCGGTCCTGAACATCCTGACCTCAAACACCCAGACCCCTCACCTGGGACGAATGTTCTTGCAAATACGGTTTCCAATGAACGCACCCTTACCACCAGGCCTGAAACTCCACGTTTAGACCGGGGACAGGCAGCCCGGCCCCTCAGCAAGGGGGAAAACGCCATAGAAGAGAGTACAGACGTAGGTAAACACAGAGATAAAGACTCTGCTAAACACAACACGACAGAGAAAGACTCTGATGAAGACCTAACAGTCGGCAAGATGAAGGATAATGAAGTAGTAGATGTAAAAGAGAGAGAGGTGGAGCGTAAGCACACACACAGTAACACGCGCACTCACAGCAAAAGTAAAAAGGCTGGATTCGAGTCTGCATCCCAAACCCAATCCCAACCTGATCCTCCACCCCAGCCCAATCACAGACACCCCCAGCCAGCCAGTTACCTGTCTAACACCCACGACTGCGGAGACTGCGACCCGGACGGACACTGCGACTGCACCGAGGCCTCCGGAGCCCAGGGCCGAGGCGCCTTGCTGGGTAAGGGGATGCCCAGGACCCCCAGGACGGATGAGGCGGTGTGGGCCGCCGCAGCACTGGGCTTCCTGCTGGTTCTGCTGGCGTTGTCGGTGCTCCACACGCGCCTGTACCGCCACTGGAGGACCGCGCCCAGTCTCTACTGGCACGACCCGCGGCAGGACTACGACAGCGTGGCAGGTAGGTGACCGCAGAGATCACACCAGAGAGCCAAACCATACACAGGGCAAGACACTGGCTGCATTTGGGTCCACATTACAATGTCATCTTCCCTTGATGTCTTCCCCTCAGTGCGCCCCCTAGTGACGAAACGTCTGACGTACAACAAGTAAACTTCTGGTTCTCAGTGAGGGAAGAAAGGCGAGGGATCAACACAAGTCAGAACTTAAAAGCCCTTGCAAATTTGTATAGGAAGGAAGTCCAATGCATTTACTCTCAGAAACAAAGTTAGAAAAGGTTTTTCCAGTGAGACATTTTACTCATGTTTGTAACCAAATTAAACTGCAGCTAAAATTGTTTAGTCTCTATAAATCAAATACTTAAAACTCTGCATCTTTTGACAACCTGCCTGCTTTTGAATGCAGTACAATTTCTATCAGCCATTTTTCTGTTAAATTCAGCACTGATTCTACCCTTTGTGGAAGGGAGGAAAAATGAGGGAACGAGGGAGAATAAATGCTTGCTCGTTTAACAGAAATTGCAAACAAATTCCACTTTGTCAGCCATTTTTCATCTGGGCATTTTGGAGACTCCCCCCTCGATTCAAGAAAGACAACATCCATAGAAAGCATTTTAAGTGGAACTGAATGCAGCCACTAATTCCCTACCAGCACCAGGGCTGCTGTAGCTGTAGCTGACCTCTGACCTCCCTGGAAGGATCATGAAGAATGAGAATTTCCTCATGGGGATTAATTGACATTTAATTTCTAGAGTGATTGCAGACGATAATAGGAACATCCTCCAAATATTGAGTTGAACCCACTTTTTCCTATTCTACTCTCAACTTTATCAAGGCTTAAAAACACCTCATTGCCACCTTCATGATTGAAATAGACTTCAGTCAGTAAGTGTTCCTGGTAAGTTTATTTAAGGTACTGCATACACACAACTACATTTTAGCTCATAAAGACAAAAACAAATGCAGAGCACTCACATTCATACATGTACAGTGTGCACTTATGAGTTGATACATTCTGATTCCTCGGCAGTCTCACACAACACACACATATATTGTACACATGCTGCCTCAGTTTATATTCTTATACATTTGTCTCATTAATGTGTGTGTGTGTGTGTGTGTGTGTGTTTGTGTTTTAGATGTGATCCGCAGGAGGCTGAGAATCGCAAAGAGGAGGCGGAAGAGGGGCAGAAGGCAGGAGTGTGTTCTCCTCCCCAGCTCCTCCAGCTCAGATGGGGACCAGTAGAACCAGTAGAACCAGTAAAACCAGTAAAAATATGAAGGAAGCCTAACCCTAACCCCTTAAGGATCCCTGTGAATGAGTCCAAGTCTTAATGCGTGTAGAGGAGGTGAAGAGTGGACTTCTTATCTCCAAAATATTAGCACTGCCTCGTCTGTCTCTGAAATAGACTGACAGAAACAAGTGGGACCTGGCTTGCGCAAAACACAGTGCAACTTATTATGAGGACAGCGTTCCTAGTATTTTGTACAGTTTCTGCATCCCCATATGGCATGAATTAGAGCCGTCTTTCACATGCTACACTGTTTATCTGACAGGATTGGACTGTGCCACCTCCCGCACAAGGGGGGGACATGCTGCTGGATAACCCTGAAATACCACACAGCAGCTACAGAATCATAACCTGTGGTCAAAATAGATTCTGTCTCATGGGCTGTATTTGGATAGTCTCAATTGTCTTTTCCTTGCCCATTCATGTGTGTGAAGGAAATATAGAAAACAAAAAGACTTTGTTGACAATCCAAATGGAGCATTGTACTTGGAACTGCCAGAACAGAGGCAATCATTTCATACCAAATGCAGTTCAGATAGACGCTGCCATAGTTTTAACATTAATTGAATCTTTCAAAACCCTAGACCCCAAATAGCAGGCATCAAAGAATACGCACAATATAATATAATAATATAATGACTAGCTGGATCTCTGCGGAAGCCTACACAATCTTCATTAATGAGGTGGTTCTGGATTAGTCCTTTAACCCTCCTTCACAAGGCACTTGTAGTGAAAAAGTATAATTTGCATTTCAAATAACCAAAGCGCAGCTTCTTCAGCATTTGTCATTGGAACCAAGTGGTAGTATATGTACTTTAAGGACAAATCCATATTTTTCTGTTTCTGTTTGGCGAAGGTATCTGTCAAGCTATCCCTTGAAGCATTAGCTCCAAAGAGAAGCCCTCAGGTTTTGTTCAGTGCAGCGTAAACCTTCTACGAACCCGGTCCAGCATAATTGTATTACTGCTTGCAACACATTTGTCTTGATATTGCCTTCTCCACAGTATTCAACATTTAGGGCCCTATTTTGTGCACTATACTTTTTTATTACCATCAATATCGATGGTCAGTACTGATACATGATGTCTCCATTCCTGGTGTAGCCATATATTCTACCCAAGGATTTGTTTTATTGAATTGCATTACGGTATATATGCATTTTGTTTTATACTTATTTTGTTTTAGAGTAATATTGCGTTGTTTTTACCTGTGAAGGTTTAGTATGTGAGTAAGTTGCTGTTGTAAGCAACACTGTGTCATGTGTTGTCAGCGGACGGTACGAACATGAGAATTGCTGTGATATAAGTTTTTAGATGGATGGTGTAGACTGGAGGGACTTGAAATGAGATTAAATTACTTGACAGAGGTGTTGTGGAGAGTGTGGACTATTGTTTGAAACAGTATTGTCATGGAAACCAATGTATTTTATAGTATGTGGGAACAACACAAGTCTATCCAGTTAAATTCAGAGTCTGAACTGTTGACTGAGTAATACAGCAAATACAATCTTTTCCATAACTGAAGCCTTGATGAGGAAATATCAGTTTTACAACTGCAAGTACATTTAAAAAGATGATTGTGGTCATTTGTCTGAAGGCTTCAAGGTATCAGCATGGCATGTTAATGACAAAAACATTATACAGTCGCTTGGTGTGCTGATTCTCAACACTAAGATGATTTCAAACACCACTACATCCTCAATATTTATGGCAGCAATATTGTAGCTATTTACATTTCCTGATGGGTTGCCCGGGAGATTTCTAGACCTCGCTCGGAGAAATGAGGCCATTGCTCCAGCAGCGTCTGGAGTGTCTCCAGCAGCACCTCCGTCCATTACTGTGTAATGGAGTGTGATTACCCTGAATGACTACACCTATATAGCTGAACTAACAACTGGTGTAAAAACTGCTCAAACACAGGATAGTTAAACATTAAGCACACAAATGTATAATATCTAAGAGGGAGAAAGTAGAGAGCGATTCTGTGTGCGCCTGTGTATGAAATGTCACCATCCATATAATAAAGACACAAAATACAGACAGACCCAGGACAATTAACTTGTTTTATTATTTTATTACAAATGTACAGCTTATGAGTTTCCATTACGATTGACCTTTTAAGTCATTGTTTTCTCTACTTTATACAGTTTTTAACGTCTTCTGTTAAAAGATAACTCTCCCGTCACCCATCTCCCAAAGTGTAGAGCTGTGAAGAAACACAGGGACAGCAACAGTACAGGCCACAGTGCACTGCCAACGGCTGAACATCAGGAGTGTGTGTTGGTGTGTCTGTGTGTGTGTGTGAGAGAGAAGTGTTGGTTCACTGGCTGCAAGTCTGTATAATTAATGTTCAATTCACTTCGCATGTAGTTGTGGAGGGCTTGGTCCACTTGATGGGTGTGTGTGTGAGGCGATGGGAAATGTGTGCTGCGTTCTGGATGTATTGTTGGTGTAGAAAATGTGTTGGACATGGACAGACGGAAGCATCTAACATTCACACCAGAGGCACCCTACGTAGTGTCCGCTAAATCGGGGAAGGACTAGGCTTTGTGCATTTCAGCCCGCCCCCCCCTCTCCCACTGATTGAGATGACTGTAGTGCTGAGCCTAAGTGCACTTCAGACCTTCCCTATGGCCCCATTCCAAATCAAACCCCTACATCCTGCACCCTACGTACTTGCACTAAAACCTTTGGGCGAGTGCAGTACATAATTTAGATCCTACTTCACCCCACTTGGCGTTTGAATATAGTGCAACTAATACCACACGGTTTAGAAATGAGCTAGATCACACCTAGCCCACACTGTTGTTCATGCTCTTCGCTCCATGTGCTGATTGCAGTAGTTTCTGGTAGGATCATTAACATGTACAATGTGACCAGAGACTAGATAGGGGGGCAAACACCACAACATAACCATACTCACAAGACCTAGATTAAGATGTGCATAGGATGTCAAAACCTAAGGGTTGACTGGAGATTTGGTGAACGGATACCATAGCCTGAAGCCCACTTTGGCAAACAAATAGATGGACATAAATATCTCGCAAACATAATCCTAACATATAGCTTAATATAAAATATACCATGAAAATATATGTTCATATATAAGGCTCTAGTCTAGAACTTGGGCAGTCATGATTGAAGGGACAAGTCGTTAGAAGCTGTTCTACTGGCCCCGTGTGTGTGTGTGTGTGTGTGTATGGAAGTGTGTGTGTGTTCTTTCAGCAGACAGTACGACAACACTGTATCTAAGCCACTCAAACAGGAGATGATGATGTGCAAAGGCATACAATATTACGAACAATGATACATTTCAACAGTCTTCTGGACATGATTTGTTTTGACAAGGAACGGAGCAAGCCATCCAACCGATCGATCCTCCCCTACGGGGACGTGTGTAAAACCAGATGACAGACTGAGAAACATCAGTCAGAGACCCCAGGTGATAGTGGGGGAGTAAAAAAAACAAAACAAAACATGAATAAAGCGGACGCAGAAGTGCTGAAGGTATTCTGGCATCCATCTCTCAAAGTGTTTGAAGCTTAAGTTGTAATTGTTCCTCGCTGAGGGCAGTGAAACAAGGAAAAGGAAATAGTCACATAGTTGCTGTTTGAAGAATGAGGACAATGTTTCACATGAGGAAATGAAATGCACAGAGAGACATTTTGTGCATTGAGAGCATGACTGTAGAGTAGACCAACGCAAGGAACAACAAGCTACAAACCCTTTGAGAAACCAGCCGAAGAATCATTGAAGGGTTAGAGGTGAATCTAAATCAGTCCTCTAGTCAGTTAGATGAGCTAACTGCTAGGAAGGACTCGTTACAGCCCGTCTGCATCCTTGTTACAGACGCAACCATATTTGTTCGGCACAGTACAAGAAGCTTTAAACCTACAGTAGGCTAAGTGCGGTATCTTGTTTGTAAAAACGTCTTTGTTCCCAAAGTTGTCTCTCTCATTAGCAGAGTTCAGAGACAGTGAGCTATAAGTGACAACTTTTGTGGCCCGGATCAGCAGGCCATGACAGAGACAATCCATTGGAAATGGCATTTCAGGAAAAAAGAATGTGGGCTTGATTTTGCTTGTCAAACACTTAAAAGTCTAAAAAGTCAAAATAATACAAGGCAAACTAAATCAAGCACACTTGAGGTGGTTGAAACCATTTCAAATGAAGGTATTTTCCCAAATATGTGGATGAAATGAGTTCTAGCTCTTAACTAATGCAGCTGACAAACCAGCCTAAGCTACCTTACGTAACGTTCCAGGTTGCTAGATCTGGTGGTTCCCACAACATGAGGATAAGTCTATTTAAACCTTACTGCAACATACCGGTATGCTATATCAATCTAATATGTGGCTGAACATTTGATAACATGCATGCAACTAATGGTTGCTGTGTTCAGCCCCAATGTAATGTGTGCACCCTGGAGCAGACCCGCCGTCTCTCTCCAAAGGTTGTTCAGGCCTGTCGCGTAATGACATACCGTCTTAAAGCCAGACTGGGGGGGGGGGCGGGGTTTGATCCTCATACACAAACCGGACCAAATGGTGCGCTTGATTTCATCATCTTGCTTGGCACAGCAAATGTATGTGGGATTGATTCTGAGATGATTCCACTGGCTCTGTTAAATCAGGCAAGTTGTATGGTAAATCGAGCACACAGAAAACAGTTGAGGAAACATGAACGAGCAGTTTGACCCAGGTCCTGTCGTAGCGCACCAAGGGACTTCCAGTCTGACAGAAAATCAAACTGAAAACAAATCCCCCTACACCCTTTCCCCTTTGGCAACTGTTCAACCCCTTGGCCACAGGACATATCACAACATGACAGGTACAAAACCAAAAAAGTCAATTCAATATGAAAAAAAAAAAAAAAACTGTCATCCAGAGAAGAAAAGGAGTGCTTGAGAAGTGTCGAGGACCATTTCACAGGTTATTTTCTGTGTGTGTTTATGTGTGTGTGTGCATGTGTTATTTCCACCCCAGTCAGAGGTTGAGCACGTACTCCCGGCTGTCTCCCTATTCCACTGAATGAGAATCATATTTGAGACATTGAAATAAACATACATAAACAGTTAAATCATGATGACAGTCAGTAAAAATATCAATAATACAAAAAAAAAAAAAACAATGAGCATGATAAACAATAATAACAACAAATCACAATTATTCCAGTGTAAGTGTTTTGTTTTCTTAAGTCAGTAATTTTTGTCCTCAGAGGTGCAGATCCGACCGATCTGCATATTCAAAAGAGAGGAAAAAAACAAAAACAAAGAAAAAGAAGAGAAGGAAAAGGAAAACATGCCAAGTCATGCTGTGTACCACCAAGTCGGGGTGAGGGGTGTGGGAGGGAGGGAGGGAGGGAGGGAGGGAGGGAGGGAGGGGGGGTCTAGAGAACCATAGAGACTGGCGGGAAAGAAGTGGGGCCCTCTGCTAAGGCTGACCCAGCAGGGAGTGTCTTGAGAGCCAGGGTGGGGCGGGATGGGGGCGGGGATGGGGTGGGGGTGGTGTGGGTGGGTGTAGCAAGGCAGGTCCCAGGAGGGGTCCCTCTCCAGCTCATCCTGTCTGGGGATAGAGGGGCCTTGTTTTCTGGTAGATGTGGATGGAGAGAGAGAGAGAGAGAGAGGCGAAGGGACGGAGACGAGAAACATCCCGACCACACTCTGGAAGGAGGGATCGGAGGGGGGGACGGAGGCGGTGCGGCGTATTGTCGAGGTCTAGTTCATTGATCTAGTTCCCTACCTCTCCTGTCCCCTCTTTCACACACTACACTCCCTCCCTCCCTGGTGAAGATTAACGGCGTGAGGGAGAGGGAGGGATGGCGAGTGAGAGGTGAGAATAAATAAAGAGCGGTAATATCTCGGGATGCGTTCTCTGTACATCACTGCCGTCGTTACTCACGTATGCATATCACAGTTAAAGCGGTTATTATACATATCACTGTTTGACTCCGACACGGTTTATTTGGGTTGCTGCGGGCTCTAGTTCCCGTGGTGGATCCTTCCGCTCGTTCCTACTTTCACTTGGAGATCCCTCCGCAACGTGTGGAATTTCTCCCTCCCCGCAATTTTCTCTGTAGTGTTACAATCTAAACAATCAATTCTCCTTACTTTCCTCTGTCCCCTTTCCCTGTATTCCCCTACATTCTCTCCATGTCTTTTCTGTCTCCCAAATAGTTTTCCTTTCCTCTCCTCCCCATCATTCTCTCAGTCACTCCCCCTCTCTCGTCCTCCCATCTATAGCTGTGAACATTTGTTCTCTCTCTTCCTCTCCCAGTAGCCCCCTCCCGTCCCTCTCGGCCCATCCATGCATTGACCCCTAGTCCTCGCTCTCCCTCTTCTCTCTCCATCCATTCATCCATCCATCCTCCACTCCATCCATCCGTCTGCGGGTCACTGTTTCTTCTCGCGGGTGGTGATGGTGACCAGTTGCTTGGCGGCCTTGGCGATGTCGTAGGCGCACTGGATGACCTGCTGGGTGAGGAGCTGGTAGTCCACGGCAGGGGCCCCGGGCTCCGAGGGCGACGCCTTGCGGCACTCCACCTGCAACCGCGAGGCGCTAGAGGCCAGCAGGCGCAGCGAGCAGTGGACCGCATCTAACGCCGGACGCTATGGAGAGACGAAGGGGAGTCAAAACTAGCCTCACATGTTCAGATGGAAGATGTTGTAAACAGAGAACAAGGAAGAGAAAGAGAGACAGAGATGGAGAGGCCAAGACAGAGTGAGAGAGAGAGAGAGAGACAAAGAAAGACAGGGAGAAGCAGACGGAGGGACAGGGAACTTACTTTGGGAAAGAGTGAGGCCATCTCAGTGACAGCGGAGTGGATCTTCTCAGAACATGGAACGAAGCTGAAGTGGAGAAGAAAAGGCTTCTAATGATTGGCTGAGGTCATGAAGTTGTAATATATAGCCACAAACTGATGCTCTGGACTGGTCTAAATGGCTGTTATAATGCATGTACCACTGGGTGGGAACAAATTGCCCTACTGTACCGTGAGTGCATACCCTGGCAATATTAGCACCATTCTGTACCACTGAGCTAGACAGGACCATTCCAGACAGCAAGTTTATCTACTGCACTAACTTGGTGCAGATGTTAATGTTGGTATATGAAAGCAACACCATTTCTGTTAGAAGTGATGCGACTGATGCAAATAAAAATCCATTGAACTGTGTGTAGGCAGGATGAAGAACTTGTAGGCGTGTGCATGTCTGGTTTGTAGGTGGGCTGCTCTGCTTAGACCAGTCTGTTTTCCTTACACCAAATGTTAATTTAAAAGAATGTGGTGGCACTCAACAGCAAGGATATATTAAGTAGTATTTAGTCTAAGACGTTTTGAAGATGTTTTCGGCACTACATCCTTCATCAGCTCTTGGTGGGTGTGTGTGTGTGTCTCCCTCCTACCTGTCGTGTTTGAACTCCTGCGCGGCCCTCAGGAGCTCCTGGATGTTTTTGGTCACCTGCTCCGTCTTCAGTATGACGTCCTCTGTGCAGGGCAAGGTGGGGTCCGGCTCCCCCGCCTCCCCACCCCCTCCCTCCTCGGAGTCCCCGCGGCCTTCCTCCTCGCTGCTGCGGCCCATACTGAAAAAAGGGAAACGCACGCAAATACACTTTAAATAACACCTTAGACCAATGAGGAGAGGTGACAGTCACGGAGGACATTTAGCAGCCTGGGTCTGAAGAGAGACTGTAGCACCTCGATGCCGTCTTTAAGTGTTAAAAGCCTTAAGAGACCGTCTAGCACCCCATCTGCTCTGTGATTCTCATTAAAAACTGTTAGTGAGGATCAGCCACTTCCTTTTCCACGTGGACCTTGTGCCAAGTTTACACAGCACAGAGTACAGCATAGTCTCACAGTGAATAAAATTCTGGGATGTGACCAGGAAAGTATATAAAAAAAAGCAGTAAATAGGCCTAACTGAAGCGTTTGATATATCCATTTTGAGAACAAACTGTAAGCTTAATTTCATGACTAAATATTTCAAAAATACAGATTATCCTATCCTCAGAGAGGTGAATATTTTGTAAGTAAAGGGCTTTAGTTGGATAATAACTTGGCTAGGGTGTCCAATTTTTTCAAACTGGTGGATACCTCAATTTGGATTAAAATTTTTCAAATTGCAATGTAACACAGTATATAACACTTGTTATTAGAAATTAGTGAAAGTGAAAAATAGAAGAAGAGAATTGCTGAAATAAATAACATATCTCTGAGTACAGTGACTTGCAGTGAGTCTGACCTTAGCGAGAGGTCGTATGTTTGTGTGTTGTCATAGTCGCTGTCCGTTCCACTGCCATGCTTCTCTGCTTTAGGGACCTGGGGAGGGACACACAGCAACAACACGCTGCATCAATACACTCTCCATCCCCCTCATGCTCCTGCCCTGTGTGCTGCTGCAGAGCTTAATGGACAGAGCATGGCACCAACACCGACAGGGTTCATTCCCACTGGGGCTTACTATACCATAAAATGGATGCTCTCACAGTGTGATTATCTGAATATGTGATGCTTTCAATAAAAGTGCCCACCAAATGGCATATATTATTAAAAAGGCATTTATTACTCAGTCTCTTAGAGGATGTTTTTCTGTGAATATTTTGACATAAAAATCCTTAACATTGCAGTTGCTTTTCATAAAAAATGCAAGGCATTTTGGGATGTTTAAAGTTTTGATTTGTAGTAACAGTAACAGTAACAGTAACAGGGTGCGAGGGGTTTTCTGTAGTAAAAGTGCAGTACTGGGTAAAAAATTGCAAGCCCTTGCAATATTTGTGGGAGATTGATTTGGCAAAACAATGCAATCCTATAACCTCAATTTCCTGAAGGGACTGAATTCTGAATGCAGAATCATCAAGATTTAAAAAAATCAATCTTGAGTCAAGGCAAAACTACAAGAACTCACCATGTATCTTCCCATCTCCGTAGATCCAGAGAGATGCTGGCCCCCGTAGGGTGCCGGGCCCCCAGGACCACCCTTCCTCACCTGGAAAGAGAGGGGCACAGAAAGATGGAGAGAGGAAGAGAGAGATGGAAGAAAAAAAGAGAGAGGTGCAGGGAGAAGGAGATAGAAAGAGAAAAAGAAGCAGGGAAAAAGATGTAGGGAAAGAGCGGTATAGTGTGGGGAAGAGAGAGAGGGAAAGAGAGGTTTTTGCAGAGGGCAGGAAAACGACCCAATGAGAGCAGTGCTAGATCAACTCAGCAGTTCACCCATCATCCCACGAGACTACATGCCTCTACAGTGATCTAAAACTGAAGGTCAAATAACACTCAACTAAACTAACTCCTAACACTACACACAGTGTTGTTGATCTCCAATACTAGAATGCATAATCAACAGAAGTGATGCATAGTTGCATATAGAGAGAGAATCCAACGTTTGAGGATGAAGTGGCAAAAAATGCAATGCCCAATGACAGACAGACAGACAGACGACAGAATGCTTACATCCAGAGGATGCACGGCTGCACTGCAGTGAGCAAGGGACAGACAGGTGAAGAGAGACAGACAGACAGAAAGAAAACAGACAGACAAACAGGTAAATCTTTGTGTAAAGAGATGGTGAATTGGACACCGACTTCTATCTTCTATGGGGGTCTCCATAGAGAGCTTGATAGCAGTGGCAAGTAATTGTGTGTCTGCATAGCTTCATAGATGCTGCCATAGCCTTGCTTCTGGGTTGTCCTGAGCCTCTCATGATGGTTGTAAAACATCAGATAAGTCATGGGAGTCATGGGCAACTTAGCATGTGTTTCTGTTGGGGTGCGCAGGGTGGGAAATTCACAGCAGTCACCAGCCAAATGCTGCTAAATGCAATAACTGGTTGCCTAGTTGTCTGCTCTATCAGCCACTTTGCCAGGTAAGCAACCATTGGATGGAGCTACTTTTCCATCCTAGTTAGCTGGTAAAATCGTGAAAGTGGCTGGTGAATCTGGGAATTTACCAGCCACTGTAGCCTGTAGACAAAAAAGTTCATTTCCTTCCCTTTGTGTGTCTGTGTGTGTGTGTGATATTGCCGGGGTTCCCAGATTAAGCAGCGGTCCAGCAGTAGGACAGGACAGGAGAGCTAACTGGAGATCAAAAAGGGGTTGAAAAATTGAAAGGTCAGAGGGTGCAGAGCAGGCTGGAGAGCAGAGCATCAGAGGCGTCACCAGGCAACAGACCAGACAAGACAATCCCTATTTTCCATCTTTCTCTCTTAGGTCACACTCATGCAGTTCCCCCTTCATGGCCCTAAAAGAAAAGGATGAGGTCCAATCGTTCTTGGACATGGCAATCCTACACTTTCACATCTAAGCGGGGCACATGCACGACTGGACGTTTCAAAGAGAAGGATGGGGAACTGAGATGCAGGGAGATAGAGAGTTAAAGGGAAAGAGAGAGATGATACGGATTGGACTACCACCCGTCAATCAGGCCACAGAGAGCCAATCAGGGCCACCAAAAGGAAGGTGGGAGGTGGAGGGGGGGCGGGGGGTTCTAACTTACGCTGGGTGTGTTGAGGGGCTGCAGGCGGGCTGCCAGGGAGTCCAGGGCTGGGGGGCCGTGGGCCTTGAGGCCAGGGGTCGCCCCGGGCTCGTACATGGAGAAAGCCTGGCGGTCCCTCCGGTGGGGATGGGAGTGGGGGGCCACCGCAGAGGGCACCGAGAGACCCGGGGGATCCCCGCCTGGCCCAAACCCGCCCACCCCTCCTCCTCCTATTCCTCCTCTCATCCCGCCCCCTGGCCAGTGGCCTCCTCCCCCTCCTCCTCCACCGGGGCCCCCTACCCCGTGGCCGGCCGCCCCCCCAGCCTGCTGGCCCCCCCGCAGCGCACTGTTCTCCGTCTGCATCCGCGTGATCTACAGGAGAGGAGGGAGGGAGCAGGGGGGGATGAGAGGACGGAGGGAGGGAGGGACATGGGGAGGTTGAAGGGGAGGGAGGGAGGTATCAACTGAATGGTCAAAGACAAGCATCCACAAACACAGGTACAGTTAAGAGGGGAGACTTCATTCAAATATACAGGGCTTCACATATTACTTCACATAATTACTGGGGAGGGGGGGGGGATGTGCAGTAAAAACACTCCAATAGGTTACATGCTGAGTTAGGCTTAGGGAAGAGGGAAGGGGCTACATACATACCTAGTTTGCTAAGAAGGGTCAATGAGGGGGAATTGGTGGGGTGGCTCACCTGCACTGAGGCGCTCCTGTCTAAAATGACCCTCTAACTTGACCACACTATTTCTGTTACTTCTCATTGTATGTGTCCCGCTTGCAAGTGCGTGTTTGCATGTACAAGTGCATGTGTGCTTCACTCTTCACTCTATCCTTAATCAAGTGACAACAAGAACACATGAATCATGGGTCATGGAGTTTGACATTGGCGGGCCACTAATGAATACAGTGAACTAATGATGATGACATTATCATAGGAAACCAAATGAAGCAAAATGGAAGAACAGATAAGCACTATTCAGTAAAAATGACATCTAAATCAAAATGGGAACCAGTATTTGTCCTCCATGACAATGACATCTACTTTATGTATTGAGTGACACTGAAAAGGTGTCAGCAAATTTATCTGTCAATGACTACAGCATAGGAAAATCACACCTTGTCACAAAAATGCATCAGTTTGCAAAGATATTAAACTATCAACTTGTCTCTCCATCATCCTGCCCTCCTTCTGTCTGACTCGACTGCTCCCTCTCCTCTTGCCCACCTGTCTTTCTTGCTTTCCTTGTCTTGTGTATTCTTCTACACTCTCAATCATCTAGTCACCATCTCCTATCTGATTTAATATTCTACCTTCTCCATTTCCATGCTTATTATTCGCTCCAACTTTCTAATAAGCAAAAAAATAAATAAATAAATCACACTTGCATGGCGTCCTGTGTACATTTTGATGTCAACAAAAACATGGTGGTGAGCAGTACTTACTATTGCTATTGGGCAATAGTTATTTGCCCAAATAAGACCTTAACCTGAGCAAGGACAATAGCAGAGTTACTCCATGCATGTAAATATAGCCAATGATGTCATGAGATCCAACTCATGGCCTTTGTCGCATCATCCCATCTCTCTCTCCCATCTTCCCTGTCGCTCTCCACTGTATATTGAAGTAATCATCTTTTGAGGAGTTAGAACTCCCAATGCTATTGTAGTTTATCTTCACCTTTATAAACTCCCTCCCTTCATTCCCCATCGTTCAATTTCTCCTTAAGTTCTGCTCTCTCCATCCCCCCTGTATTTGTCAGAGTTCTGCTGTGAGCTGTTGTTGAACCTCTGACCTTCTCTACCCCTCCTTTCATCTCTCACTCGCTGCATCCTCCTTACCTCCTTCTGGAGCCGCCGGAGCTCCTCGCTGAGGTTGTTGTTGACCTTCATCAGCTGCTGCACCTTGGCTTCTGAGGAGGCCAGGGCCTTCTTCACCTCCAGGTACTCCTGCAGGGTGATGGGACCGTCCGACAGGTCCGACGAGTCCATACTCTGGATAGATAGGGGGGCAGACAGATGGACAGAGACACAGACAAAGTGAGGAGACCAACGTTGTGAAAGTTGTGAAGTGATTGCGGGTTACGATCACATCATTTCTTTATCGTTTCCCCAAATTCTTCTCACTGGCACTTGGAAGAGCAGTATACTCCCTGGTTTCTAAAATTATTTGTCAGGTTTATAAAACAATTTCAAAATGGCTCAAGATTCATGCTCGTTTCTGGTGGCCCCCCACATGACAAGAGTCTAGCATGTTTTAATAAGCCTTGGCCCCGGCACCAGAGAGCATACTAGACCAGAAAAACTGTCAGAACCCTTCGTATAAGTTGACACCATTTCATACTATCTATCCAATTTATGCAGGATTTATGCCGAGGTGATATGGAGGAAAATGAGTCAGTTCCATTTGAGCTGGGTACAGACAGAGCTTATTACTGTGTGAGAGGCAGAGGGCTGGCCTGCAGCCTGGAGGCCAGCGGTACAGCTGATCACACATATAGACAGTGGAGCCTTAGTTCTCCCTCTCCATGCACCCCCACCCCCACTTCCTGCAACTGTGGGAGCATGCTCAAACACTTCTATACTACTCCCTAAGATTTTACCTACACTCTTCTTTTGCTGTGTCTCTGTATCTATCCATCTTTAGCTTTTGTTGTGCTGTACTATATTTTGCATATATAGTACATGCTATATTTCATTTGCTATTCTTCTTTCTCATCCATTCACCTCTTTCCCAATCCATTTCTCATTAACCCAGTTGTCCATCCTAATTCCTCCACTTAATAATAGACTATAGAAAACACCATATATAATAGAACACAATGCCAATGTAATTTTAGTATGGGGCCCCTAACTCTCTCTTTCCACAGGAAAAGCAGTTAGTTACTGGCCTAGCTGTTGTACACTTGGTTATTTCCACCACTCCCTATCCTTCTCCACCATCTCTCCTCTCTTCCCAATCCCCTCTTCTCTTCCCACTCATCTCTCTCTCTCTCTGTCTGAACAATGCCTCTCTGACTGGGACCCAGAATAGCTGATGATGTCACTCGGGAGCTATGTGGCAGCCCTGACTGTGGCCGCTCCCCGCAAAGCATGCTGGGACAGGCAATCATAGAGAAGAAAAGATTAAAAGCTTTGCTAGCTGCTGCTACTGATGCTACTGCTGGCTTTCGCGATATTTTCAGAGGCTGACTGATCAGAACGGGACTGAATTGTTGAGCATGTGTGAATCTCTTGCATTGGCACAGCAGTCAGTGTTGCTTTTGGTGATCAAATATTTCAAGAAGTGTGAAATGGAGTGTAGGCATGTATGGAGGTGTGCATTAGTGAATGTTAACTTGGCAAAGGTGTTGCTTTGTGGTATGTGTGCAGATGTGTATTGCTTAGTAGTCTGTAGTGTGTATAGTGTGTGTTCAAGTGTTGTACCTTTGCACGGTTGTTGCGCTGCGTGTTGTTGTTGTTCTGGGTGGTCAGTTCGCTGTCCGTGTCTTCGTCGGAGGCTACGCTGTCATAGTCATGCTGGTCATCATCGATGCCCAGGTCCAACGGGTCTGACAGAAGGAAAAAAATTGCTCATTTATTACATTTCTCTCTATATCGCTCTATCTACACCTGTCCTTCCCATTCCCTGCTCAGACTGATAGACTGCTGAACCAAATTCAGCCAATTTTCATTCTAACTTAATTCAGCGGTGGTCTCTAAATTGGCTTCACATAAGAATCAACCCTAAGACACAGACAGCATAAGCCAAATTTCTCTGCAGATGGAAAAAGTGTCTCAAGGAAAATGTAGTCTCTGCTCTGGCACTTTTACCAAGTGTCAGAAAAGAGAATAAAGCTCCATTCTGAGAGGTGTAATGGAAGTCATGTGTGCAATGGAAGGCCCCAAAAAGGGGAAATGTCAAGGCAGACAACCTACGCAACTCTCCCAGTTGTCAATTAGCGACACTTTAAAACATGCAAACCCTACAGCAGGGACAGCAAGACTGCCAAAGAAATATCAGGAAAGGTAATGGAGTTCATAGGCCTTGATATCATGCCATTTTCTGATGTGGATTCTGAAGAGTTCTGACCCACAGATACAGAGTAAATATGCACTTTGCCAGGACTTATGTAATTGAACTGTAGCCTACATCAGTTACAGCCTACCAAACAGTACAATTACAGCATGCTGAAAGGAGAGAGCTCCAAGTATGAAGTATGCATCCCTTGGACATGTTGAACCTCAGTATTATGGCAGATATAAAAAAAAGCATAAGGGCACAAGGAGAAGTATCATGATTTGACAAATTCCTACTGACAGGTTTTTAGCACTATAAACAATTCATTATTCATTAAAGATGAAAGTGAAATGCTTGCAAAAACCTTTAATCTTTATAATTTAGTCTGTGTTATCCTGTTAATGTTTGATCGTAACCTCGACCAAAGCAAGAATGTGTGTGTGAGATACTGCAACATCTGGTGCTTTGTGCAGGCTAAAACCTGTTATTTCATAGGCTTAAGGCTAAATTATCACAATGTGTTTTGCGCATAATGTGGCATAGCAAGGGTGATTATAACCAGGCTTTCCGTTTCACTTACCCATGCACCTCTTCATTTTTATATTCTCTCGTATAAAATTGTTAATGTTACTGCTGCACATTAAAAACATGACTAAACAGGATGACAATTTAATCGAGGGCTCAGGAACAGAGTTTTCACCTGCCTTAGTGCATAATCACACAAAAGCACAGGCCTAATTTCAATCAGTGCAGAATGTTGTTTATTGCATTACAGTATGTAATTGTAACAATCTTGTTTAGTCAAGTGCTTGTTGTCTTGTCAGTGATAGTTCAATTCCCTTTATACAAGCCCACCCAAAGGCGGTGGCCTCGTAAAGCACAATTCAATTTCCGTGCCTACACTTGTCACAGCTGCATTCTAAATCTTCAAACAGACAGTTTAAAAGTTTTGTGAATCCACTTTACTATACAGATAAGTATTAGTATCAGTTAGTTCTGCACACAAGCCACTGGCCTGTATTGGCCCCAAGAATTCAAATCGGATCATCTGTGTCTTTTCCACTTTCAAGTCCTCTGTCTATCCACCCATCACTTTCAGTCTATCCATCTTTGTAACCAGGATAAGGGCTCTGGCCTTGTTCTTTCCGCTCCCCTAACTTTGTTCCTCTTTCAAACCCACCATATTTATCCCTCCAGCCTTCCATCCATCCATCCTTCTATCCCTCCATCCCTCCCCTCCCAGTGTCTCACCAGTAGGGCTGCTGAGGCCTTTCCCCTGCTGTCTCCTCTTGGCGTCACTCAGGATGTCGATGATGAGTGTGGCGAACTCCCGAGCGTTGAAACGGGCCAGCTTCTGACGGCCCTGAGAGAGAGAGGGAGGGAGGGCGTGAGGCAAAGAAGAGAGAAGGAGAGAGGGGGCGAGAGAGCATCAGAGACGAGAGAGAGAGAGCATCAGAGACGAGAGAGAGAGAGAGAAAACGACAAACAACAAGACAAGCAAGAGTTAAAACTTGAATAATTATTTAAACACATGCACACACTGGCATGTCGAAAATTTGGTTAAGTACTCAGTGAAGTTCTATCATGAGTTGTGTGGTATACAAATACAATCCAGCCCCACAGCCACTGGTTCACTGTCTGTGTGACTGCTGTGGTCAACGACCATGTGCTGTGGAAAAACACAGTCATACTGAACACACACTCACAAATACACACAATCACAACTATCCACATATGTACAGATGCACCCGTGCACAAAGGCAGACACAAACCAATTGCTGTACCATGCAATTACGCAAGCACGCTGGTGTTTATATAAGAGAATAAAAATGTCAGTTTTCATCCAAGTTCTAATCTCTGTGGAATTACCCTTCTATTCATAGCACATCGCTTTGTTTAAGGAACACAAAAGAGTGTAGAAAGTTCAACTGTACGTGTGTCTTGTGTGTGGTTTCCCACCATAAATAGTCAGCAGCTCCACAGCCACAGTGACTCTGCCCAATCAGGGCAGAGCAAACGTGGCGATGGTGGGCGTTTTCTGTGTGCGTATGTGTGCGTTAAGGTCAATGTTTACACTAATGAGCCACACAGCAGAGGATAGAACTATGTGAGAGGACATATGGGATTTCTCTCTCACAGAGGGGGAGAGAGAGGGGGGGGAGGGAGAGGGAGAGAGGGAGAGAGGGAGAGAACACAGATGGAAGGCATCTTTCCTCTTCTCTCACAGCTGAAGAACATCCCTCGTCTATTTCACACTCATTCTCACACATTCTCAGCTTTCCCCCTTCTCGGTCACACACACAGAACAGCTGGAAAACATCTCTCTCTGTATCTAAGCAAAGACATCACACAGCTCTATTTGTCTGTCTATTTGTGGACAAGTTCTTTCACCTTTCTCTCTTGTGTCTTGTCATTGTCTACAGGTTGAAAAAATTCTGCAATTTGATAGGTATGTGTATGCGTGTGTGGGTGTCCATTTGTATCAGGCTGTGCACATGTGTGTGTGTGTGTGTGTTTACCTGGTTGCGTGTGGCCGAGTACTCGGGATTGACTGGTAGGAAGGGCACTGCGCTGCGTTCCGTTACCAGAGTGCTGTGGTTCTGAGTTGTCAGCCACACTGGAGACACACACACATAGAGGGCACAAAGTAAGTCAGTGTGTGTGTGTTTAAGAAACAAGGTCATCTAAACTGGAACACAGGCAGCCCCACGCCCAGTCCAGCCTCGTCCAGCCACCCACACATACACACAGGCCCAGTTACAAAAAAAAACAAAAAACAGTAAAGTAAAAACTGTAATACAAATACAAAACCTAAATTCCAACTCCTACAATGCACCGCTGTGCTCTGAACCCTCCCCCTCTGTGTGTGGTTGAGTGAGTGTGTGTGTGTGTGTGTGTGTGTGTGTGTGTGTGTGTGTGTGTGTGTGTGTGTGTGTGTGTGTCCTTGCCTCTTACCTGGAGTGCTTCTGTCAGAAAGCACAATATGACTGCTACTGCTACTGAGGAAAAGGGAGGGCAGAAAGACAGAAAAAGAGAAGGAGACGGAGAGAAGGAGCCAAGGAGGAGGAGGAGAATTCCTGAGGCACTTCCTCACTCAAACACTCTCTCCTCCTCCCTCACTCATGCCATTTGGCCTTCCTCTTTCACATTCATTCTCCTTTTCTCTTCTCTTCACTCTCTCCTCTCCTTCTCTGATCCCCAAGTCCTTCAAATTCACTTGCTCTTTTTCCTCTCACTCCCTCTTCTCTCCTCTCTCTCATTCATTTATTCTCTTTCTTTCTGCCTCAAACAGAGTTCAGCACAACAGACAGAATGATTCTTTTGATTACTTGTTCATCTTCCCCTAGCCATCTTCCTCTCTCCCTCAAATCTTCTCGAGTCCAGGTTTATGAGCTGTTTTAGTTTAGCTCTAAACAATGTGTGTGTGTGTGTGTGTGTGTGTGTGTGTGTGTCGTAGGGTGGTGTTTACTTCAACATCCCTACGGCCAGAGAAAGTTTCCATGTCTGAAAAAGGCAAAAGGCAGAAGGGCAGGTCTACTGCGGGGAGGAGGAGAGAGGGAGAAGGAGGGAGGAGGGAGGAGAGGAGGGTCACCTGCATCGTTCTCTCTGCGATCCACCTCATCATAGACGTCCATGGCTAGCTCCTCAAACAGCCGATTGTTCAGCTGTCACAGACAAACATATGGAACACAGACATGGTAACAAATGTATATAGACACATCCATACCAACAGTGCAACAAACACCAGTGTGAAAAACAGAAAGAAAGAGAGACAGCAGAGAAAAAGAGGTATAAACATAGAGACTGTTAGATTCATGAGTACAACCTGATGTATCGTCATGTAGTATAGACTCTAAAACTCAACAGTCACCATCAATTCCATTGCTACAACCTGGGCTACGATTCCCACAATTTCACTCAGCATGTTTGTCTCATCTCCAGTCAACCCTCTCATCTTGCCAAGAACTAATGTGGTCCTAGTTTATGAATAAAGTCCCTTCAAATGAAGATAATTGACCAGAAAGACCGTCTTGGAGAGATCAAACAGACTATTTTGGGAGGTATAGCATAATACTAACAAACTCTTTCTGCCTGACACTTCTCTATTTTACATAAATATTCCAAGGACACGGGGAAATTTGTTCCATCTATTGTCTGGGCACTGTGACTTTGACCTCGGCAATCCTTACGATTGTCTGTAATATAGGCATTAAAGCTTATTCTGTTGTTGCACTCACTTTAAGTCGTTTTTGATAAGAGCATTAGCTAAATGCCTAAACTGTAATGTAAATGTACAAAGGCCACGTTATTAATCCCAGAGTCCGACCCTACTCACCGCTTGGAGCTTCTTCTTGGCGGCCTTGGCCAGTTCTGAGAGGTCCAGACTACAAAACACAGATAACAATAGTCAGCCAGGCACCGCAGACAGACAGTGGAATAAAGAGAGGGAAGGGGGAGGGAGGGTGTAAGGGATGAGGATGAGGAGAGAGGAGAGAGAGGTGGGGGAGTGTTCGGCTAGAGAGGGCTGGACAGGGAGAGGGAGGGGTGGGATGCGTTTGGTGTCAGATCAAGAAGGGAACTTAATATGATGATAATTGTCTTTAGGAGCCAAGTTTAACCTGAAAACAATATTCTGTACATGGTACATGGTCCCATGGTGCATTTGTGGTTCTGTAAGCTACAGCTAGGTAGCTAAAAAATTATATCAAAACACATTGTAAATGTGCAAATATCAGCAATAATTCATGTCAGATAAGTTGTGTATTGTGACCTGACATGTATTTCCAATTATGTACATCCAAGGAAAATATGATTTTTCCTCTGATGTTGACATGAGTAGTCAAAGATAGAGTGGAGGGAGCAGGACCGTAGGAGTTGTGTGAAAATTTGCTACTCATTTGGGAATATTCATATTTCATAGGTTATATTTTCACAATACATGATACTGCTAAACAAACAAAAGATATGATTTGTCTAAAATTATATTGTGAAGTGTTGTAAACCGAGATGAGGTTTGATTACACGGTTATGGAGGAGTGAAGTCTCCAAAGCTTGACTGACTGACCTGAATTTTACTCTTGATGAAAACAGCACCATGGGGAAAAAAAATAGCACTACACAGGGCTTCATTTGGTTTAAGTAGACTCAATTTATTTCAAACTCAAATGCACAATTTGAATTTGTTCCACCGAATAAAATGAAAGCTCTGTGATGTACAACTTTATTCGTAGGCCAGGGATTCTCCCAAGCTCTGTAACACCTCTGATCCCTAGCAGCCTCTAGTGATTTAGATTTTTTTTTCCAACATAACTGTACAGCCCTGTTTTCTAGTGGTAATAGACTTAGGCCTAATATTCTTCCCTCCTAAAACCAGGGAAGGAGAGCTAGGTTTATTATGGTATACAGCAGGGAAATCTACAAAAGATTGGGTAGCAGAGAGGGGGGATTGAAATGAAGGAGGAAAATTCCGGAGGAAAAGGGAGAACAAGGAGAGTGAAGATACCTCTGTGTCGGGCACTTAGGACGAGCTCTGGCTCCACCAAGCGCAGCGAAATGGAGAGAACAGAAAACGAGTGAGAAAAAGGAAGAAAGAGAGAGAAAGAAAGGTACAGAGGCCACATCAAAACAGCTTCAAAAAGTTATTATCAAGAGGAACCATTCACCAGAGCAGAACAGAGTGCAAGTGGAGTTAGACGGCCACGCCAAAAGTAGCATTCACCTCAAATAACAAATAGATTTTGAGGTGCGCTTGGTTTAGCTGCCTTACATGCACACTTTCATGTATACTTTTGGCACCACTTCTTCACAGGGATGCAAACTCATGGATAGTGAAAAAGGTGACAGATACCAGGGCAGACACAAAACCACTCAGAAATCCTTTACTTAAGTGTCCTATTTTGGGATGAAAAAGGTGACTGTCACCTAAAGGTGACTAGTTTGCATCCCTGTCATCAACTCAGTTCAGACTTCATAAACCAAGCAAGTATTTCAAAGGAGTTGAGCCAAGTAATACGGAAGCTGATTTATCACAGCCTGACTGTGCACTTTTGGACCTCTCAAATCAACCCTCCAGTTCTGGCTTCACAAATCAAGCACACCTCAAGTATCTAAATCATTGGAGTTAGCTATAATAGCTTAGATCAGCAGTGAAAATAAACAGCAAGCTTTGTTAGAGAAGCCAAAGACCTCCCCCTTCTAAGTCTCTGCGGGGGGATATGATGACCTAATGCCATGGTGCCACCTGCTGGCCAAATACTCAACTGCAACATTGCCAATTCATCCATGCAAAGGAGATGTATACTGAAGAGAATCAAATTCAAGCTGAGTCACAAAAGTATGGCAAGTGAGGCAGCTGACATTCAAGTATACCAACACACACTCCACATTTAACAAACCTTCATGCAAACAAACCACACACCACACAACAGCACATCCATAACCAGTTTAACACAAACCAATAATCTAATGAGCTGTGCCATGGTCCATACCTGTCTGCCATCTGAGGAATGATATAGTGGCCATTCTTGTGATCTGAAGAGAGACACAGAAATGAGCTTGGGTTAACAAATGAAGAGAAGAAGAATGGGAGAATGGAGGGAGGCTGAGAAGAGAAGAGAAGAGAAGAGAAGAGAAGAGAAGAGAAGAGAAGAGAAGAGAAGAGAAGAGAAGAGGGTTACCTGGGCGCCGGCCACACAGGTAGAAGGCTAGCCTGTCAGTCAGCTCATACTGACACTCCACCAGCCGCTCTGCTAGCTCCACCTGGCCCGCTTGCCTGGAACACACACACACACACACAAATTAATTCTATGAAATACTTCTGTCTTTCTTGTTTTGTTTTACTTGCTTTTGATTATCTTTTTTCCTGCAGCACCTTTAAAAGGTGCAGTTACAAATAAAATGCATTATTATTATTATTTGCAGATGTATATCTATGTGTGTCTATTGTCATGTACCTAGCGTAGTCCATGGGTGTGCGTCCGTTGATGTCAGGTGCTCCGGGGTCTGCACCGTACACCACTAGCAGCTCAGCCTGCAGGATCTGGCCTGCCTTGGCGGCAACATGGAGCGGAGTAGTGCCTTTCTCCTGGAGGGTCAGATACACACACACACACACACGCACACACACACACACACACACACACACACACACACACACACACACACAGTCAGGACAAGAAGTCTGTAAGAAGGACAGGAACTGAACTGTGCGGCTAATTGCTAGATGGAGTGAATCAGCGAGTAGATGTTGTTCTCTGACCGGGTGGAAGAAGTTGGCCTGAGCGCCGAGGGACAGGAGCCGAAGACACGTCTCTAAACTCCCCGTCCGCACACTGGAGTGGAGTTGCTGAAAGAAAAACAACGGGAGGGACAGCGAGAGAGAGAGGAGGGGAAAAGAGGAGGGAGAGAGAGACAGGGTTGGAAAGATTAAGCATCGGGGAGGAATAAAAGTGGAGAGAGAGAAACAGGCAGAGAATCCCCTTATTAGCCCAGTGGAGCTCCACAGCATTAGAGATCATTATTACATCCTGCTGTGTCATTCACATCATTTCCTGCCAGGGGGTCTTTTCAGTGTGGAAACTGTGTGTGTGTGTGTGTGTGTGTGTGTGTGTGTGTGTGTGTGTGCGTGCGTGCATGCCAACTACGCACAGGCATGCATGTTGATGTCTGAGGCATTCCCACTCTCCAGCCTGTACAATAAAACAGTATTTGTGCTTACACATGCACCTGTACAGTATGACTCTCTCTGTACAGGCTAATTAACCTGAACTCATGACCTCTGAACTGTGAAATCCTGAGCCCTCACCTTGCTGAGGTCCTTGGTAGTGACGCCGTCGTCATCGCGGCAGGGCAGCTTGTGCACAAAGGCCAGCATCTGGTACTTGGCTCTGATGAACTCTGACTTGGTGGGACTGGACAGTAGGAGGTGGAGGAAGTGGATGAAAGAGAGATGGTTAACAGAAATTCAGACCCCAGAAAAAACGGGTTAATCTAGGGCCACTACTGGCCAGTTCAACATGTTGTTTTAGTTTTGCTCTGCACACAGCAATGTCCTTTTTGAAGACACTTTGCACATACCATTTGGTGGATTGTTTCATCCAAATCCTACAGTTTTTTAGCATGGGTCCCTGTGGGCCACAGAACCACAAAGCAGACACATATATGCAAACCTGTCCATTCAGCTATTGTGAAGGCAGGGTTGTTCTATTATTGAACACTGCCCATTTTCTGATTGATTAGATGATTGCCAAGTTCCTGCTGCCACGAAGTCACCCCCCATGAAGAAAAATGGTATGAGTAACAGTAGAAGTGCATGAATCGTGTACTTTTTCTTCAGACAAGTGACTTCAGCTCATAAAAAGTCCACCCACTCTCCTTTCAAATAAAAAAAGACTTGGAGAGATGGAAGGGAGAGACATGCCTGCCAGAGCGTCCTTCCTCGGCACAGCATGAGCAGAGTTCCTCCACATTTTCCATTTCACAATATCACTTCATCCAGACCTTCATTTCTTGACCTTGGCTGAATCTTAAAATTTAGCCAAGTGTTCAACATGATGCAGGCTTATAGTGGCTAGGCAATATGACAAAACTAGGCCAGATTAGAACAACTTATCAAAACATTTTTTGACAAATTGTCAATTTTATTTTCCACAGTTTTACAGACATTGCAGAACAGCGTAGGAACCCTTCCTGACGGTGGAGATAGTTGATCTGCAGAATGGACCAGAAATGATGGGTCACCACTGGTTTCCTGCTCGTTTCACAAGCACACACGCAAGCGTATACATTTTCAGGGGCTTTGCACAATGTGCTTCCGCATTTGCGTAAGTAACTCAAGTTATGCGAGTGAAATGAGCGAGAAATTATCCTGCAGGTCAAATTCCTGATCTCATGGCCCCCCAACGGCCATTTTTCACCCCAAAAAACACTGGGTTGACAAAACTATCCTGTATCTACTTATACAAAAAGCTCTATGGGAGGAGAGCAAGATTAATTAAGAGGACAATCCATAGCTACGGAAAAACTCCTTTGAGGTCAATAAGGTACGACAACTGGGCGCACATCCTCTCCGCTTCTTAATATACCCCAGATCCAAATTCCCATGCAGCTGAGACAAATGAATTTCCCCCAGAAAAGATGATAGGGAGGAGGTTTATGATAAAGAGGTGTGCTGTGTATTTTCAGCCTGTAGGTATACTTACTGGACTTTGTCCTGGGGGTTGGGTTTCCTGCGGCCGCTCTGCACCTGAGCAGGGTCCAGGAGACTGTGTTCCCATATGGAGTTGGCTCCGTTACTGGCCAGAGTCTGCACCATCTTAACCAAACACACACACACGTTTTTCAGCAGTGGTTCACCACCAAGCAAGAAAATTACCACCATCACAGGTTTTTGTTGTTGTTGTTAGAACTGTTTTTAGAACTGCACCCTGCACTGGAACCACAACTGGATCCAAAACAGGAATGGATGTGGAACCAAAACTAAAATGACCATAGCATAGACGCACCTATAGCAGTGGTGAAATGGGCTCCAGCCAAATTCAGCCACTTGCCAACTAGTCTCTTTATTGCGGTGGCATGTCCACCACAGGCATTTTCTCCCCAGGCATTTTCTCCCCACACTCTTATCTTTTCCATCTTGATTACAATGGAAAGTGCACACTTTTAAGCACAGCATGAAACACTGTGCGCTATTATTCTGCATAGCATGTGAGGCAGAAAAAGCAAGTTCTCAGGAGTATCTATGGTCACATAGCAACACTCAGCTAGCCAACCTGCCTTTTGAATAGATTGAGACAGATAGAGATTGAGACAAACAGAGATAGAGGCAGAAACAGATGCTGATAGATAGACAGAGGCAGAGAGACAGATGCAGATATATAGAGACAGAGAAAAAGATGCACATATATAGATAGAGGCAAAGACAGATGCAGATAGATAGATAGATAGATAGATAGATAGATAGATAGATAGATAGATAGAGGAAGATAGAGATGCAGATAAATAGAGGAGGCAGAGACAAATACAGATAGATAGATGATGCAGATAGAGATACAGATAGATACAGATACAGACTTAGAGAAATAGATAAGAGAAACAGACAGACAGACTAAATAGAAATATACTAAATATAAACCGAATAAATACAGTGGGGAAAACAGTGGGAATGCACATTCCCCCCCCTCTTCTCGCTTCTCAGCCTCACCTGCAGCAGCGCGGGGGGCCATCCGCTGTGCCTCAGGTGCTTGACTATGGAGATATGGCGACCCAGGCTGCGGTGGACCGAGCAGCACTCGTCACAGATCAGAACCCCTCGGTTGATACTGGTCCAGCCCGGGTCTGACGGAGAGACGGAGAAATAGATGGGAGGTATTAGGAGGTTTTAAAGCATGCTGTGTACGACAGCTTGCCTGCAGCCCTGTGAAGGAGTCATTGAAAGCTACACCACAACAGTCATCAAGGACAAAATGAACAATCCAGCTCCAGGCTCTCCATCCTAAAATAAAGCCCTCAAGATACGAGTTGCCACAGTACAGGGTCTAAATGACAGCCTACTACATCAGGAGTCTATGGTGACATGTTTTTCCCCCAAGAACACGTTACTATATTGAAATAGGCTAATTATGTAGGAGTATGAGCTAAGAAAAGAATTGAAAATGCCTATTCCCAAATTCAACCTCAAGTCAAACATGCTCCTTTTTTGTCCACTTTTCCCAGGTAGCGTGAATAAATTGTGTAGAAGGCTATGCTACGGTAACACTGTAGAACACTGGGATACTGTATTATGACGTATTAAATGGTAGTATACAAATAAGCACACAGACAAGCATAAAGATAGATGTGCAATACCCAACATGTGGTAACCTCCGCCCACAAAATTCCAATTAAATTTGAATGTTATGAAAGATTTCACAACTGAATGTGTAATTGTGCTGTGCACGCCAATAGAAATTTCCACCAGATCTGAAGGACTAAGAAGCAGGTGCCTTACAGGTACTCTGGTACTACTTTGACTAAAAACTCCACCTGTTAACACCAAAGTGCTGTGGTAGCACAGTGCTGTTACAACTAAGAGAATCACTGAACAAAATATTTAATTCATGCGTTGACTGAGCCACTGCAGTTAGAAAATCACCGAGCTTCTTCCTGGTATGTGGATGTTCAGCGCAGCAACCTAGAGTTGGCTCATGCTTGTGTGACTTCTACTGTACTGCCTGGTGTACGAGCGCACACTGTATTTCCTTTATGCAGGGTTCTCAGGCCTAAAGAGCACATACCGTAATTCCCCTAAGCATTGCGCATTACAAAATGTGTTACACACGAACGAGCAAACGACCAAACCAACGCACACAGAGAGCCCAGCTCTTATAGAGGTGATCCCAAGCACCTCTATAATGGAGGACTCTAGTGAGCCTGATTACGCTGAGGCTGAAAGAATTATTTTAACACAAAGTCACCTCAGTGCTGTGCAGAAACGCTACAAACAATATGCTATCAGCAGGGCTGATTCAAGACCACCTTAGTGCTGTGATTGGAAGGTCTCAGGTTTGATCCCAGCAACAGCTATGAATGTCAAAGTGTGCTTGGGCAAGACGCTGAACCCCTAGTGGCTTTCTCATTGTAAATCGCTCTGGATAAGGGCATCTGCTTACTGCCTAACACATAAAGACGTGGTCTAGTCAAGACCAGAGCGAGGCAAGTCTTTTTCAAGACCACAACATGTAATTGTAAGAATATACTAAATATTATGTATATGTGCAAAAGAGAAATTTTAAATATGTGCAGATTCAAATATTTTCTGGGTAAAGGCGACATCCCTAACGTGTGTACATGCTTGTAGACACACACACCCACACACAGTGAACTCTGACCTTTAATCAGTCATAAGCAGCTTGGTATAAAACCAGTGGTGCCTCGCTGGCTGCACCAAATGTCAGATCTACTCGTTTTCTACAGTAGTCTGAAGGTTCTGTACCTACTTTCAGTATTTGCTGTAGTGTGTGACATACGAGTGGAGTTTACAGTTTTGGGTAGAACATCACTGTTTTCTATCCCACAGACGAGTAACTGAATTTCTTTTAAATGGGAGTAGATGTGGACGAATGAGGTGAGGATGGGAAAGGAAGAAGGCAAGGAATCAACGCCAGGCTACTGAGACTTACAGTCTAGTCATATAGTCTGGGTCATGTTTATGCCCTCAGGACCCTGATGTGATGAGCTGCTAACAACTAACACACTCTGCAACATCAACATACATGCATGCACACTTGCACGCACACGTGCACACGCACACACACAAACACGTCTACTATCGGCATTAGTCACTCACAGGCTGGGATAAAACTGGCTGAGCTTAGGGCATTAATGGAGCTAAAATAGTCTATCATCAGATGAACTGAACGGCTCTAAGTCTTTCTGCCCGCAGAGAGAGAAGCAGCAAATGCAAAATGGTTTTGATAAGAGCTATAGCCTAGTTTAGAACAGTAGCCCATAGGCTTTAAAGGCTGGACTGCAGCAATTTAATTCCTTAATCTGTGTAATAAATATAAAACTCCCATAGGCTAGGCTATCTGCTTGGCCCGCTGGATCAATACAAGGCTACACCATTAAGCTATTAGACTTGAATAGATGATTGGCAGCAGAGTATTGGCCAAATTTGGAGGATAACATAATTTAGGATGGAGTTGGCCCATCACTATTAGGCCTCAGCCCAATTCATCAATAGAGCATTCAATATTTGTTGGGCCTGCATAAAAAAATTCTATCACAGTGAGTATAAATGATGAATAATTAGACTTAAAGTTTGCCAAACTGTTGAAATAAATACTGAAAATGTACATGTTGGAAGAGGATTCTACGCCTAACTGGTTGGTTTCAATTCATTCACACTGAGAACTGTGTGCTGTCTGTGTCACAGGCTAATTCATATTTCACACAGGAGGAGCCTCACAGCTCTTAGTATCCATTTTAGCATCCCGTATCCACACTTAGCTCCACTTACCGATCTGAGCCACTAATGGGCTGATTTCAGTTCTTACACAGGCTTTTTCCCCCCTCCAATGTTTTATATGGACACAGAGAACAGATACAGATTTTCATTCTGGATATATGGGACATGAGTCTTTAGCAAACGCTGGCCCAGGCATCAACAGCTAGGGAGACATAATATGGTTCTCTATAAAATGCAGAATGGGGATTGGGTGCCATTGCAAAAAATGCATTGAATGCTTGAATTAGAGCCTCAATTACTGACACAACTGCGACTGTGCTCAATAGCAACGTAACGTGATAATATTTCAATTTAAGGTGTTTACCATCATGGTGACATTATTTATTGTTGCCATAAAACGTGCAGATTGCCATGGCGTGATATTAAAGCCTCCTAAGGCTTGGCTAGAACAGGGTTGATCAGTCGTCCTTTGTAGCCATGCCATCGAGTTATCCCCTCATGTGACAGAAAGCCGGGTAGCAGGGAGGTGGGCTGTCACCAGTGGCTAGGTCAGCATCTTGCAGAGTACACTGTGTGTGTGTTTATGTGTGCATGCATGTGTGTGTGTGTCATCCTGAGGAGGGGCTGCATGCAGAAAGCTGACTGAAGAATATTAGAAGAGGTATACAATACCAGGTACGCCAAGACAAACAGGCTAACCAGTCTTTGCTAAAATACACCCGTTTTTACAACGCAACCTATTAAAATGAGCTCAGTTAATACATATTACTTGTGCTCTGTTGTTGCCTTACAACAAAGATACGTCTTGACCTCAGAGAGCCTTTACCTGCCTTTTTTCCTACCGGATTTGTCAGGGAGATAGCACATCGATCAACATTTCTATGGCATTTTATTTACAAGGGCGAGGTTTCAACCTGGGCTGGTGAGCACTGGTCAGGATATGAAGCAGGGACAGGAATGGGAGGGGAGATGAGGACAGACAGACACTGACACAGGCAGGTAAGTACAGAGTTATAGCAGGGAATAGCTTCAGACCATAAATCAGAAGGACAGTGTAGCCAGCAAGGGGTGAGCACAGAGCAGTGGGGCGCTAAAGCTTGTGGACAGTCATACACACTCAAGCAATAGCACACTTGCTTACATGCACACGCACGCACACACACACACATTCCTAATAGGGGGAGCAGCTGTGAGGAGGAGAGCAGCTGTTGTAAAGCACTCGCACACGCATGAATGCAAGCACACACAACACACACACACGCACACAGGAGCACCCATAACCAAGTACTCCTACCTAAACATGGGGGCATGTGGGGCTACATATGCAAGGCCAAGGGGATGCCAAGGTTGTTTTGACATCACCTCACACATACACACAATGATGGGGAGGGAAAAAAAGAGGTGAAAATGACCTAGAAAAAATGGATAATCATTGCAGTGCCCATACATAATGTTATGACTAGCGTTATATTACTTAAATCTGACATGAAGTTTGAATTTCTTTATCATTTGTTTATCAGGTTAAATGTTGTATGTCTATTAACAGTCATTGCTACTGTAAATTGCCTCAGCTACCTTATAGTATGTGAACTGTGGACGAGAATAAAACATTGGGCATTCAGGGAAAACAAATACATTACAAGCTTCAGTATAGCACACTCTTTCAACTTTCTGAACTGTCTACAGGGGAACTGACATTATTATTAAACCTAGCTAGTGTTAGCTGACGCGTTAGCTCAGTCAGCTAACTTAGCAATGCCGTTTGCCAACTAGCCAAAGTTAGCTCGGTTAGCCAACGTCGTAAGCTAACACAGTTGGCCAGGTAGACACATATCAAAACGCTACGGGCAAAAGCTAACGTTAACACAAGGGCCCAATAAAATAACATAGGGCTGTCGGAAGATAGAATACAAAGTGTTAAATGTTGAATGTTAGCCAGCAAGTCGGTCGCTAGCTCGTTAGCCTGGGTAAGCTAACGTGTTAACAAGTCTGCCCCGGTCATGAAAATCAAAACAAACGTCTCTCCAAGCAGCTAGGAAGGCGACACAAATCTGACACACAAATCTTCTAACGTTACTGCAGCAAACAAACTGGTCGCCCTCACATAAAATCAGATATCTTGGTCAAATAAATATACGTATCGACCTGCTCAATGGGGTAACGTTAAAGTAATGTTAAGCTGCTATTAGCTAACCATATTTCCCGTTGTGATAACACGCCTATTTTCACTGTTTATTTTGGGCCTAAGCGACGCCTGGAAGCCCTGGCCGTTTTCCTGCTCTACGGACCCGCTGACAGTGACAGCAGCCTCGGCCCTATTGTCCCAACATGTCGCCCTCTCTGCGTATTGTTCCAGGATAGTGGGCTTTTATAATTTATTTTCCTCTCTCTTACCTGGCGCACTGCAGTCGGCGCAGACTTCTGTCCGTTGGAGCTTTCTTGACATGTCGAAAGTGGCTGAATTCAAGAGGTGGATGTCAGTAATGATGTGGATGTTCGCCCTTTTTCCCCCGAACTAAGACCGACGTCTGCCGTCAACCGATGCGGCCCCTGAATCCCCGGAAGCCGGGCGGTGTGATCGGCTTTCCCGGCCAACTGACTGTTAGTTTCCCGTTTATTCCCAGTCGCTTCGTCCACGTTCAGCAGTAAACTCCCGGTCAAGAGCCAAGTTTTGTGAAGATAGTTAATCTAACTGTTTGTATAAAGCTCATAACTAAAGGCTATACTGGATATATTAGTTCGCTGCATTGCCAACAACTCACCGAGAGACGGCAGCTCTCTACCTGTCAGTTTCCGCACACACACCCAATATGCCTGCATTACCTATGGCAGGGAGGGGGGGTAGTGCAAAAATGATCTTGTCATTGACTCACCATTAACCCACAGGTATTTGTTTGTGTCTTCACTTCTGTGGCATGTTACAGTCAGATGACATATCAAAATATTTCACATATATTTCACAATTTACAGTTTACACATATGTTCCAAAAAATAAAACAGAAATTGAAGAAAAATGCAAAAAGACCCTACATTACATATAGCCTGTATTTCAGAATATGTTAGGACATAGGCCTATGTTTCAAAATTTTCAAAATTGGCCAAAGCCTATTACATAGCCTACACGACACGACTGGAATTACATTTTCTTACTATGGCGCTGTTGACAACATAGGCTACTAGCCTATAGCCAATCTGCCAAGTAGGTTATGCCCAAAATATATTTTGACCACTCAAAATATGTTTGTTTTTTATTTTTTTTTATTTTTTATGTTTTTTGTAGCTGTAGGCAATTTTGAAACGCAGGCAACCTTCAACAATTTTCTGAAGCCTACATGTGAAATGTATAGGCTATCCTATTTGTTTGTAGGCCTTTTTTGTTTGTTTTCTTTTTCCATATGGTAAAGGTGTTATAGGCTATAGTCAGACACTTCAAGTTCATGCCTAATTTTAAAGATTCAAATGAGTGCCTCTTTTGTAGGTTATATCAAATAGGACTTGATGCAAATAGCGTATAGCCTTTTTTATTTCATGCATGTTATTCTATGGTGTTGGAAGCTTGGACAGTGGCCATTCAGGATTTTTTTTAATGGCAGCATAACAGTAGCCTACTGCAGTTTTATATAGGCTAGCTCATGGATGTGTCCTATTTATTTATTTATTTATAATAATAATAATAATTATTATTATTATTATTATTAGCCTACTGAAGTCCAATGCAATCGATTTAATCACTGTAGTCCTAATTAACACGGTGTAGGCTATGTAAGCCGATGAATTGTGAACTTATATTGACTTATATGGTGGCTGTGGTACTCAATAGTGAGTTTATAGTGACCTTATCATACTTAATGGTATTTTTTTTGTATCACTATAATATTCCTGTAGGGGCTTATGCTTGATAGCATCCATCTGAAAGTCTATCATAGGGTTATGGTTCTTTTTCGTGATGGTTATTATTTTTACATCGCAATATCCCTGACAGCGGATTGGCTGAGTGTGCGCACATTTCATTGCGGCTTGTCATCGCATCTCTCAGTCACCGCCGGATAGGAGGAGAGGAGGAGGATAGATGTGTTAGAGTAGGCAAGGAAGGAAGCCAGAGAAAGAGAGAGAGGGAGGCAAGAGGTGGAGGTAGGGGTTGCTAGGGAATAACAATGTTATGAGACAATCAAACGAACGGTTTCTTATATAAATGATTTTTCGCGTGGCTTTGCCGTTTATTCTAAGCAGAGCGAGTAGGGAATCATTCACTATTTCTGACGCGCAAGGCTCCCCTATACGCCTTTGGGCATCACGAGCGATAAAGGATGATAGGCTTGATTGTATAGCGAGAAATTAATTACAAAGTAGCCTTACAATCTACAGTGAAGAAACAGCGAGGGGGCAAACTATGGTCCGAAGATGATTTCTGCCAAGAAAACTCCGGAGAAGAGTCGTTATCCTATCCACTATTTGGTGTGGCACAACAAACACCGACAGCTGGAGAAAGAGCTGGCAGCGAATGAGCAGGTGAGAGAGAAAGAGAGAGAGAGAGATAAAACATCTCTTCCCTCACAGACATAGGCCTATTTCTTTATTATAGGCGTTATTATAAGGGCGTGTGGGTCCCTGCACCAGCCTTGATGATGATGATTTAATAGGAGGTGTTATAGGGTGCCATGCATGGAGCACCTCATTCAAGAACCTGGTCGATAATTGGGAATAGCTCAGTTAATTGTTGTCTGTGTAGGATGAATGAGGGGGGACGGGGGTGGGGGTGGGGGGGCACTTGTGGACCATATCATGGGTTTTACATTTACCCCACCTTATTGCATTTTTCATTATCATTCGTTTTTACATCACATGATGACATGAGTAGTCTTTGAATGTCTAGGATTTGTGTTATTTACTGCAGTGGGGTTAAAAAAAATCTTCATCTACCCAGGATTTCAAAATGATGTCATTCAGTTGAGGTAAAAGCATTCTGGGAAGTTGTGACAGGAGTTTATTGTTGGAAAATTCCTAGTGCATATGGCTATTAACTGTGATTACCAAGCCTGATAATGTTGCAGTGTGTGTGTGCGTGCCCGTGTGTGTGTGTGTGTGTGTGTGTGTGTGTCAGACTCAGTGGTACCCTGTGCGTGTGTGTAAGCAGCATCATTGCGTGATCTATTCAAAACTGTAGGCTCTCCACCTTCCCACCAGTACCTAAACCATTTGTGAGTGGGTGAGACAATGCGGATACTGTAGCTGTGTAGCATGTGGGCGAACAGTTGCCAACCACCACAGTAACTACAGTAATGGAATCATTAAGGTATTGTATTAGGCTTCCAGAGAAGATCTTTGTCATTATGAAAAAGCACAGAAAAATATTTTCACCCACTGGTAAAATTAGAGTACTTCAGCTGTGTGGTGAGAGTGCCGGGCCAGATGATGGACATAATCAGAATTACACTACAGGGAGCTGGTAATGCTGGATTTTGTGCATTATCTCTATGTAAGAGCATACATGTGTGAATTCAATCATCTTTTTTGCAAATGTACTGAAGCACATTTCCATTACATAAGAGATGCTCTGCAGGTTAGCAAAAAGCAGATCTTTGAGTGCATGCAGCCGTCTCAAGACATCATACTTGCACACACAGGTATGTATGCATGCACAGACACCTACATTTTCTATTTTAGTGTTATGATAACTTATTCTTGCGGTTATAACAGCATAACCCCATTTTCTTTTCACCAGAATGGACATCGAGTGCCCCAAACACAGGGTTTTATTCCATCTATCAATAGTTGGTTTACCACAATCCCAACAATTAAGTGAGGTAGTGGCATTCCCCATTCATCCAGACTGTGTGGTTCTTCTGAAACCCCTGATCGTGATCCGGACAATTGGGAAACAAATGAGCAAACTGATCACACCTCTCAGTGGCTGAAAGGGCAGTGGAAGGGGTGGTAAGAACAGACTAAGACCTTTGGCATTCAAATCAATGTCACAGGTAGCATATTTCACAGAAGGGGGGAGCAGGAAATGAACCCTATATATGCTCGAGGCAGAGGAGACAGCGAAACCTTTTCAAACTGCTGTAGCTCTGCGGTCGTTGAATACTCATTTTTCATACCCTGCTGACTCCACACTCTAAATAAAAATGAGCAGTTTAGCACCTTCATGGGTTCTTTGGTTTGGCATAGTACAGAAACCTTTATAGGTCCAATGTAGAACCCTTTCTCAACAAAGGATCCTTTTTTTCAATGGTGTCATTTTTACCTAGAGGAAAATCGAAATAGAAAACACAGTCATTTAGGCTGTGAGTGTATGCTGATCTTCTACACATCATGGACCTCATATATAAAACCTTCTCTAAATTCAACACCAAATGATTGTATAGGCTCAAAAGTGGAAAACAAAACAAAACAAAAAATCAGACTTAACTTAAACCTTAAAACTTGTGTACATACTGTTTTAGTTTTTTTTGTTTTATTTAGTTTATTTATTAGCACAAAGGAAGTGATAAAACAAAAGTATATAAAAACAAACATAGCAGGGATTGTGCAGGAGAGGTAAGAAACTCCAAAGGGCTTATAGTAAAAACCTCCCCTCTAGGATTTACAATTTATCCTAATACTATGGATATTTGTTTCCTTAACAAAATGAGATAAAAAAGAAGAAAAAACAAATTAATAATAATAGTAATAATAATAATAAATAAAACAAAAGTAAACCCACAAACACATAACACATAAACACACATACTGAGCATATTAACTATGACACAGGTGTTTTTTCATATTAGACTTAAATACTGGCAGTGATGGACAGGTTTTGATAGAGAGGGGACTGGTATTACAAAGTGATGGTCCTCTGTATTTTATGGCATATTGACCAAGAGTTGTGTGATAATAGGGAAGATGAATATCTTTTGCTTGTCTGGTTGGATATGAATGGACATCAGAGTTCATTAAAAAGAAGTTGTGAAATACATTTGGTAAGCTGTGCTTTTGAAACGTACATTTATACATAAAAATACATGTTTGATAGATATTGATTGATTAATTGATATTGACTGTACCTGCAACATTTCTAGTTATAAATCACAGTCATCCTGGAATTGTTCACACATGAACAAGCTTTTGTCATCTCCCACTAACTCACAAATAACCACAAACAGCCATTGAAACATGCCATATTTTCCTTTTGCATTTAATTTCTTAGTTGCGTCACTATCCCCAATAAGAAAACAACATATAGTGCCAAATCAGTTACTGCACATCATTACACATAACAGACCATAAGACCATGCTGACATAACAAATACTGTGACAGTACAAATACATAATGACAGTGTGATGTCAGTATTTCCATAAGTGTTATAGCTTAAATCATTGCATTAAAATAGTGTATTTGTTACACATTCTACCATTTCTCAACAAAGAGATCAAGGAATTAGACACATAGGCTAAACTGAAATGGGAAGAAAAGCAAAACTTGAGTTATTGCATTCAGTGAAATTCTTACCTGACAACCTGACTTTATAAGGCAATTGGACAGGAAAGTAATCAATTAATGGCTCATTGATATCTTCTTCTTATCTATTATTGCATATAAATAATATAAGGTGTGAAGTGAAGATGAAGTGACACAACACTTTCCACCAGGGTGCTCAATGTAAGGAAAAGATGTCAAAAGAAGTTGCCATTAGGCAAGTTGTAATGATTCTGAAACTCTCATGAATTGTGGTGCAATACATGCATGTTGCATATGTAAATAAATAAATATAGGTATTGATATATGGCTTAGATACAGGCACACATTTCTATAAATCTGAACTTGTGAGTGGACATTGCCTTGTGCAAAGTTCTGGGTGTATTCTTTTGGCGTACACAAGCTTAATAAATGAGGCCTCAGATCCCTAAAGTCATTCATTTTGCAGGGACCCCGTGTATCTATTTATATTTTATGATGCAAATTTGATGGTTCTCCTACTGTAGATTTGAACCCAGGACCTTTTAATCATATTTCTGATGCATTTTGCAAACTGAGCCACACAGAATGCCTTGTAGCAGTAAATCTTCCTATATGCGAGAGGCAAAAACAAATCTCCTTTCACAACCTTGCAACCTTGAGAACTCTCTTGTGCCAAAAGTGTTCGTCTAGCAAAAATGGTTTGATGCTGAAACTGGGTAAATCAAAGTGATGCACACACCCGCCTCTTTCACTGGCGCTGGACAACGATTAAACTGCAAATTTCAAGCTAGATCCACAGAGCATTCTTGCTCCACCGGTTTGTTTTAATTGTTTCTGACTTTTCCTATGCTGAACCATATCACCTAAGAACCCTCTTGGAACTCTTACTTTTTTTGTGTGTACTTTCAAATGGCCTTGATCATATTGAATTCCATAGTCTGGGAAACATGATTTTGACTCGATTATGCCTTTACAGCTGTTTAAAGCTGTCAAAATAAGCACACATGAGGAACAGAGACCAAGAGACAGAGAAAGACAGATAATGAGACCTTTTTCTATTTCTCACAAGGGCCATTATTCCTCCTTTTTGTTATGCTAGCTCCAGAGGAACTCTCTTAGACCCTAAACCCTATAGTTGCTATTATCAGCTGACTGTTAGAAGGCAGGATAGAGGAAGTCATGAAGAGACAGGTAGTAAAGTACAGCGGAGGAACTACAGCTCCACTTCTCTGCTCTCTTGTTCCTGTCTCATAGCTGATGGGCTTCTGCTTAGTCTCATTTACAACAATGCCTTTCGAACTATCTCTCTAACTCGCTCTCTTGCTTTCGTTTGTGTGAGAGTGAGTACGTATGTGCATGCATCACGGTTTTGCATGTGCTGTATATACCCATGTATTTTTGCATAATCAAACATTTATAGCCCTCCAGAATTTCCCATAAACTGAACTCATTAGTCTAGCATCAGATCCCATAACTCACTTGACATATATATGGCATGTTTATATGGTAAATTGAGCCCTCAATCTTCGATGTGTTGTACTGCTAAACTAGGACAACACACACATCACATCATCATGCACCAGCTCTGAGCTTCAGTCAATTATACACGCATGCAACACACACACACACACACACACACACACACACACACACACATACACATGTACGCAGTGTGTGATGGTGATGATAAATGTCTGGAAGCAGTCGGCGTTACTGTGCGAGTCCCATGAGTCTGGTCGGTTCAACAGATTTTGACAGCACAGGCATTTTTTTAATAGCTGCAGGCAAGTGCTGGCAGTCATATTGGACTGCTGCAGGAATAATCAACATAGTTCAATGTAATTTAAATACTAGTGTGTAATCTGTCTACATTGTTTCTGAAATGCCCACATTTGCAAATCAGGACATCAATATTACTCTGCCTAATGCGCCCAAGCCCTGGTTGGCCTGCCTGCTGTGCAAAAACAGAACATAGCATCACATGCATTGACGTAGACTGTTCAACTTGGATGCTCAAAATCTGAATATTGCTAATATGAAAATCAAGGCCACCAAGCTGCATATCTCCCTGACCTAGTCTGACATTACCAGCCAAATCAGACAAAACATGGAGGAGCAGGAGCAAGGTGGTGACTGTGATTATGCGAATATCAAAGCTGCTGAAAATAGACTTGTGATGGATTTTGTGAGATAAACCACGCAGTCTTATCGGCCATATTTCTTTTGAATTACACTCTGTTTACTTGTGTAGGCTTGGCCAACAGCCAGTAAGCTGCACATGAACAAAACCAGCATTGTATCCTGTTCATTATCTAAACAATAGGCAAATGTTTGTAATAATTGTTGAAAACACTGCTTTGTGAAAATAAACGGCATTTGAAAAGGTATTACATTATCCAGTCATTTTGTCATTGTAGTGCAAACCGTGGAGGATTTGTAAGAGACTTGTGGTAGCAGAACGAGGCGGGTCCAGGATGAATAAATCAGGTCCATGCAGACCTTTAGTGTCTAGTCCTGTTTATCATTACTATTTAAAGCTTTTCCAGTTGATGGGATGGCTGACAGAGTGATCCTGCCCTCACTTGGCAAACACACACACACACACACTTGGCGTTCTGAAGTGAGTTCATGATCCACTTTCAGAGAGAGAGTGAAAACCGAGAGAGAGAGAGAGAGAGAGAGAGAGAGAGCGAGTGAGAGATTCCTATTGTGAGCAGCCATGACAGAAAAGACAGAGGGAAGATGGGAGAGAAGAATGAGAGAGATTGAGTCGTATAGTGTGTTGAAACATCATAAAATAAATGCAGGACTCGTATAGTTGACAAAGTATTATTACAAGACATTGTGATAGTTCCTGATATCACATGATAGGCATTAGGAAATCGCATTACGACCATGCTGTTATAGCCCAAATGACAAAGGCAGCATTGTGCAGATATTGCATGATAATGTTCCGTCTCTGGCGAATTGTTCAGACCCGACTCAACTGTGGAAAAATAGTATAATACCATTGACCTCCATGTTATGCATCAGTAAAATAAAGGTAATCTGCAGCCATCTCCGCATCGGAGTTCTTTAAAGTCTGCCCAGCCTTTGGCAAAGATGATGAGACTCATTTCATTTCACTATGTGCATGCATCAAATATCCGGCACTGTTTATGATCGCGCTGTTATTTCCTTCCAGCACAACAATGCGATGAATGGCTATGGCTGATGCGTAGCTGTGATGGAAGCCGCTAAGGGCCTCGTCCCCGGCCCTTGTACTTTCAGTGTGGGAGTGAGAAACTGCATGTAGACTCCTATGTGCATCCAATGCTCCTTAAGCAGCGTACATCGGCGTGCGTGCGTGTGTGTGTGTGTGTGTGTGGTCGATAGCTCCGTGACGGTTAGAGTGAGGAGAGGAGAAATGCTACCACAGCAGGCCGGGGAGGAATAATTGGTATATCGGCTATCAATGTTACAACGCAGAACCAGGGAGAGGGAGCTGGACAGAGGAACAAAGAGGAAGAGAATAAAAGCCGGAGATACAGAAAGCTCGCCTGGGAGAGAGAGAGAGAGAGAGAGAGAGAGAGAGAGAGACTTACAAAGGGAAAGAGAGAGGCGGGAGGTGTAGTAAAATAGGAGGGATAAGTAGAGGCGGGTGATAAAGGAAGAAAGAGACGAGAGACGTAGTCGGAGATCAATTTGTAGCCCCGCTCAGCGGCGCCATAAAGCAAGGTGGATGTTAAGGAGGGAGCTGACAGGCAGGTAGAGGGAGGAAGGAAAGCCGGGGGAGAGGCGGCGGAACAGCTAAAGCATTGACAGGCTGAGGCAGGGAGCGGAGGTGGAAGGGAGGGTGATGAAGTGAGCGGGAGAAAGTGAAGGAAGGAAGGAGGAGGACACGACGACACACTTTGAGCATGAGCAGCGTCTGTCCGGGTTGCGGGGTGTGATGGAAAAAGAGCAGGGCCTCGTAAAGAGCGATGGTGTCACATCAGAGGCCGGAAATGAAATAAAGATCTGTGCTGGCTTTCTCTGTCGCTCTGGTTCTTGTCCTCTCTTGTGTCTCTCTGACCCCGTCTCTGACCCCGAATCTCTTTCTCTCTCTCTCACACACACACACATAGTGGCTGGTATGAAGCCCTCGGCAAGGTGCTAGTGTAAACTCAGCAGTATAAAATCTTACGCTGCCATGCTGGCTCGAGGGAACGGAGACATAAATTAAGGCTCAAGGGTTCTTCCCCTTCGCTCCGGACCTGCTCCTCTACTCTTCTCTACTCCAACCATCTGCTGTCTGCTAGCCGAGTCTCAGCACGTGACCACCACCTGTCCACTACAAGCTTCACCTCGCTCCTCCTTCTCTTCTCTTCTCTTCTCTTCTCTTCTCTTCTCTTCTCTTCTCTGCTCTTCTCGTCTCGTCTCGTCTCTGCTGCCCTCAGCCTCCCTGTCCCTTCTCGCTGTCTCCTCCAATCACGTCTATCCACTCTTAAGTTTTCCTTATCCTCCTCCTCTGGGGCCTTCCATCCCTCCTTACCTCCAACCACCCATCCATCACTCCTCCCCTCCCCTCCCTCCCTCCTCCTCCTCTTCCTCCTCCTTCGGCTTTCCTCGGTGTAATGAAACTCAAGACCTAATTGCAGCACAGCAAAGCCGCAAGGGGATGCCATGGGTTGCTGGGTTGGGGGTCAGATTTAGTTAAGTTGTTGAAAGCTTTTAACAGAGAGAGAGAAAGATGGAGAGAGGGAGAGAGAGAGAGAGAGAGAGAGAGAGATAGAGAAAGAGGCAATAATAGGCAACAAAGAGAGGGAAATCGGCGATAGAAACAGAAAGAAGAGAGAGAAGAGAGAGATGGAGAGACATGGTAATGATGATAGTAACAGTACTACTACTTGTAATGATAACAATAATTCATTCTTTTTGCATACCCGCTTATTGCTATTCAGAGTCATGGGTGGGTTGGAGCTTATCCCAGCATGCATTGGGTGGAAAGCAGAAAAACACCCTGGACAGGTCGGCAGTCTATCAGAGGATCAACACATAGACAAACAAACACACTCACATTCACACCGAGTCTCCAATGCCTGATTTGCATGGCTTTGGACTGTGTGAGGAAACCCATGCGAACACAGGAGAACATACATATTTATTTATAAGCAGGAGTTTGCAAAGAGGCATAAAAGTGTTCCAAAAGGCATAAAAACAAGAATACTAAAATAAATATATACATTAAAAAGGAGATAGCAATTGGAAAACATGTATAAAAGTAAAAAGTGGTTAAAAAATAAACACATAGGGAAGAACGCAAGATTAAAAAGTGGGCAAAATCAAAAATATTAAACATACGGTAAGCAAGTCTAAACAAAGTGTGTTTTAAGCAGTGATTTAAGTATGACTCTCAATCAATACATTGACATTTTGAAATTCAGTGGGGCATTTCTCTCTTCACCTGCCTATCCAAATTTATAGATTTGTCCTGCAGCTCTGCCTCTCCGTTTCACTGTGGAATGCTAACTAAGCTGTTGCCATCCATTTTAGGGAAACTTTGAGACAAAACTTCTCCCTCCGATGTGATAAGTGTCGAAAAATGAAGAAAAATAAACAAATGTAAAATGTCAGGATGTTCCTCTCTAACACCAGCAGCACACTGTGTGGCAGCGAAACGCTGTGGAGGCAATGAATGGCCCTGAGAAAATGACTCTCTGATTTCATTATCGGCTCTGGCCGAGCACAACCACCGTTAGCTCGCCAGACCATTGGGTTTACCTGAAATTGCAACATAATTCACGCATACACACACACACACACACACACACACACACACATATACAAAAAAGAAAGTGACAGCTGGGGTGTTTCACTCCAGTAAGCCACATTATGTGATTATGCTCATTGATAGCGTATGCGCTGTCTGTCCCATTCAAACAAAAGATTTAGTCTCTCCATCTGTGTGTGGTGCGTGTGTCTTTGTATGTGTGTGTGATGCGTGTGTTCATGGCATCAAACAGGTGTCATCACCTTTAGGCCAACGTGAGAGAATCTCCCTCTTTGCCTCTCCCTCCATCATTCAACCCTTCCGCCATTTTTGATCTGTCTCTCCCTCTGTCTCTCTCTCTCTCTCTCTATCTCTTTATCTCTCTATCTGTCTTTATGGGAAGTATGGAGAGATGGGGCGGGGGGGATGAAAGTAAACAGGCAGAGAGGGGCGAAGGAAAAGACACATTACATATTCCGGGATCTAGGTCAGCGGTTTTTGCTTGGTGATCTAGTACATTTGGTCTTATTTCCAGTGCGTGGATTCGCAGCCCCTCAGCAGAGGTGCACACTGTAAGTGCAAGTGCGACTGCGGCTGTGTGAAGACGTGAGACGTTGGGAGAGGTCGCGTTATCCCACTGCGGGTCTATCGCCGCCATTTGTTCTCTGCGCTCTATCATCTGCTATGTAGGTTTTACACTGTCCTTTTTTTTTTTTTTTTTTTTTTTTTTTTTCCGAAGCTGTGTCACATTGAAAATGGATCAGGGTTTCATTGCAGTCTAGCATTTGTCAAAGTCTCCTCTGGATGGAGAATCACAGAGGCGAGAAGCGAGGGAGTGGGGTAAGGGGTGGAGAGAAAAGTTATTTTTACACTCCTCCCTCCCTTCGCCACCCTCTGCTCCTGTGTGCCCCATACACAAACATTTTGGGAAAGCGTCTGTGTGTGTATATATGCACAATTGTGTGTATGTGCGCGTGTGTGTGGCGTGTGTATGAAAGATTGATGTTGGCCTAAGTACCTGCCAAGCTGCATCAGGCCAGGCACACACTGAGCGAGAGAGAGAGAGAGAGAGAGGGAGAAAGGGTGAAGGGAGAGAGAGAGAGAGAGAGAGAGAGAGAGAGAGACAGAGAGAGAGAGACAGAGAGAGAGAGAAGGAGCAGATGCCACAGACAGAGATGCCTATCAATAATGCAGCCTCCACTGAGCTCACTGGTGAGAGAGGGCAAGACGCGAAGGAGCGAATGAATCGGAGGGAGGAGGAGGGAGGGAGAATGGCAAGGAAAGAGGAGAGTGCAGAAGGAGTTTGATTATAGGGAATAGATACGGGGGCGAGGGAGAGATAGAACGGAGAAAGAGGAGGGGAAGAAAATCATAGGGGAGAGAGAGAAATGAAAGGAGGAGGTGAAGGTGGTGACGGAAGGGCAAAGATATGGATCTGTGGAAGGAGAGTGCAGGGGGTGTTAAGGAACTTTTAGAGAGGAAAAAGGGGGAGGAGGAAGCAGAAAATAAAGGATGGATGGAAGGAAGATAGATGAAGGCTAGAAGTGTGTTTACATGACACCTGCAGGAATCTTCAATGATCTGGCCACTTTATCCATTCAACATAATACGACATGGGTCAAATTCACTGCTGACCAAGTGCTTCAGTCAACTCAGTGTAGTGAATATTAGAAATGAAGAATTTAACAACCTTGTGTACAATCCATCTCTCAGTTGTCTTAAGGCGTAGATAAAATCCTTCAACCAGTTTCCTAGGCTTCATCTGCAAATTCCCTTAAGTGGATTTAACAGGTGAAATCAACACGGATTCTATTTCTTGGACAGAGTGAGCGGTCCTAATGATTTGTACACTCTTTGGTACTTATAGTATGTAAAAGGCAGGACATTGAAATAGAATGAGACATCCACACATTGGATTGATGCTCCCCCAGGTGTTACTTCAGCAATATTTCAATCAAAACAGGTATTCATGCAGCATGCAATGTGCCACACAACGCCACACCCCGTACAACGGACTGTTTGTGATCACAATATGATTTCCATTTTGATTTCCTTCTGGAATAAAGGGAGGGAGCTAAGAGACGAGTGGCGATGACATAATGTCCCTACTGTAACTACTGATCCACGCATAAGTCAAACAAGGCCTATGGGACTGCGCTGTGTGTGTGTGTGTGTGTGTGAGAGAGAGAGAGAGAGAGAAAGAGAAAGAGAAAGAGAGAGAGAGACTGTACTTGGCCCATTAATTGTAAACAACCATTTCCTCTAGAGAGTTCCTACTTTGTTAATGGGGGAAGGGAACTATCTGTCCTTGGTGTTGTGATTTTGTTTGTGTGTGTTTGCGTGTGTGTGTGCGTGTGTGTGTGTGTGTGTTTGCGTGTGTGTGTGTTTTTGCGTGTGTGTGCGTTTTCAGCAGCACATTGTTCACATGTGAATGAATAAGTATGCCAGTATGTCTGCAGGTCAGTGTGTATTGGTGGGAGGACATTAACTTCAAGTGGTGTTTCTGTGTATGTGAGTGTGTGTGTGTGTGTGTGTGTGTGTGTGTGTGTGTGTGTGTGTGTGTGTGTGTCCATGCTGGGTGAGTGAGAAAAGGTGTCAGCCACTGATGTTCCTGAGTAATACTGAAGTGCTCTATGAATAGCTTAGCATGTTGTTGTGTGTCACTGCAGGTGTCAACAGGAACTGTTTGCTCACACTTCTCCTCTTTCCCCTGTTCCATCATTAAAGGAGGCCTGTCTTGAATGTGATCTAAGTACATCATTCATAGCTTTTATCTAAATATATACTATACTTTGTAGAGGGTTGTGCCGCCGTCTATCACCGTATTCAATATCCCCCCTCTCCCTACTGCTTTTGATGCAAATTGGACCCAATGAAGCACGGCGAATCGTTGAGGCTACGGTTTGTAGCGGAGACTGTCGCTGTTTTGTGATCGCAGGCGAAGGTGTCATCACAACGAATTTCACACATATAGGCTCGTGCTGATGAGAAAATCCTGCGAGCGGTAGGTGTTGTATTTCAGTGTTGCTTAGAAAAGAGAGACGGAAAGGTCGCCGGTTCAAGCCCTCGGTCCGGTCGGGGAAGCCTGGGACGTCCGAGCAGCTTCTGTCAGTTTGCTCTTTGAGCAAGGCAGGAGAGTGCATGTGTGAACCTGTGTGGCGGCCGGGGGACGCTGAATGCGCCCAACAAATCCCCGGGTTTGAATGAAGCTTGTAAATAGATGGATAAAGACTGTTTGAGAGGCTTACATGCTCTCCATTTTGCATTTTCTTTTTTTTTACACTTCAGGCATTTAGTTGACACTCTTACCCCCGAGTGACTCACAATAAGTAACACTACAGCCCAGATGATGGATGTGGCAAATATCCCCGTGTGCCTAGAATCATAATGTATGGCAGAGAAGTGCCAGGGAAAGAGGGGGGGAAGAAATATATAAGCCAGGCAGAAAAGGTGAAATAGATTTTAATTTTTTTTTTTTAGCAAGACAGGAGTGAGATCAGGTGCAAGTAGAGGAGTCGCTACTGCAGTTCAATGGATTGTCTGTTCTGTTGTCTCCCTGACATGCTGTATAATATAGTGTGTATATGTTTTCTGGCTGTATTCGAAGTGTCATTTTCTACATCCTCCCTCTCTTGACATTCTCTCTCTCTTTCCCCCTTTCCCCCATGTTTCACCTCATCCTCTCCCTCATTAGCATCCCTCTCTCCCTCTTCTCCAGCTCCCCTCCTTCCTTTATGCTGCATTTTAGCCGTTCAGCCGGCCCTCGTATACCCATAGCAATTTAAATCGAGTGCAACTGCAAAATAAGCTTCAATTGATCACCAACAGTACAAGCAGATGATAACAGGGAGAGCAATGGATGAAAGGACGGCTGTAAGACAATAGAAAAAGTACAAAACGTTCCCGTTTCCCTGGAATATTCAAGCATCTTCAATAAAACAAGTGTCATAAAAAGACAAGTGAAAGAGGAGCCAAGCGACTCCTTTTCTCTCCCATCCATCTTCCTCTCTATTTTTTTCTCACTGTACCCGTCAGCTCTGCTCTACCCTTTTTCCCGGCTCTCTCTCTCTCTCTTTCTCTGACATGTGCTGACAATAATGTGAGGGTTTTCTTTCCAAAGTGCTATGTATCCATTTTGGGGAAACAAAAAAAAACAACGATTTTCATTGCTCACCATGTAAAAAAACACATGTTCGACCTCTGAAATGTTTTGTATGTCCAGGGTTCAAAATAGTTAATAACTTCAATAATATTCAGTAGTGAGTTTTACTTGCGCAATCACTTTCACAAGTTTTCAATTGGTGAACATGTCAGTTTGGACTTATGTTCTCCTTATGTAATGCTGCCTAAGCATATATTTTCCGCTATGTCCCTCGAGACATGCTGAGATCTGATCATTCACACACACACACACACACACACGCACACACAGCACTGAACGTGGCCGCGTATTTGCATGTAACACCTGGCCTCCTTTCGTTATTCAGTACACACAAACAAAGCTGACTGCTCTCTTTCTTTCCCTCCGTTGCTATAACGCTCCATCCCTTGCTCCCTCCCTCTATTCCCCAATCTCCAGCGCTCCTGAGGGATTCCCCCCTGTTGTTGTCTCGCTCAGCTCCCTCCTCGGCCTCCCTTCTTTCCACCTCTCTTCTCTCGTTCTCTCCTTCTGCTCCCTCTCTCTTTCCTCACCTCATCTCATTTCCTCCCTTTGTTTTTTGTCATAACCCTTGCTTGCAATAGGAATCTGTCGCCTCTCTCTCTCTCTCTCTCTCTCTCTCTCTCTCTCTGCCTCTCTCCCCCTATCTTCCCCTGTCTTACATGTTACAGTTGTTGCTGACAGGCGGTTTCTTACAACAGAATTTTCTCTCTCCCACATTGTTTGTCTCTGTCTTTGTCTCTATCTCTCTCTCTTCAGGGTTTCTATTGAAGCCAGTGCTGAAACAGTGGAGAGCAGAGTTGTTAACCAGGGAGTGGATGGTTAGATAGTAGAGAGAGAGAGAGACTGTGTGTGTGTGTGTGTGTGTGTGTGTGTGTGTGTGTGTGTGTGTGTGTGTGTGTGTGTGTGCTGCTCAACACACTGAAGCCACGCTATCATGTCCGTTCCATTGAAATATGCCTGGACTAAAACAAGCAAGTATGTCCTGTATTTGAGATTGTGTGTGTGTGTTTCTGTGTGTGTGTGTGTGTGTGTGTGTGTGTTTGTGCACGCGTCTGTCTTCGTGCGTGTACTGCGGTTTGTGTATTTGCATTCGTACACTCATCCATGTTTGTGTGTATCCTATGTGCTTTGCCTCATTTCCCTTGCAAATAGCAGAAGCAGAAGGCTTCAGTGACTGATGGGTAGTGTAAGTGCTGAGTCTTCCTGGCTCTGCACACACTGTGTGTTTATTCAAGCGAGAGACTTAACCTGCGTTGTACACTAGCTGCCAATCATTTTTATTACTATATTATACACTGAGTGTAGTAAATATCAGGGGCACTTTCCTCATATTGAGTTGCAGTGTTTTTTTTTGACGCAGTCTGTTCTCGATTGTCTCAAGGCTTAAAAATCCTCCACTTCAACTACATCACTGCTTAATGATTCACCTGGTCAGACCTGTTTCTGATATTATTATATATATTATATAATATTGGAGATATTAATATTACATACCCGCCATAGCAAATATCACCTCTCGACCATTCAAAACATTCTCATTTCTATTCCTAGACATTTCCACAGCATCCTTATTGTCTTTATCAAAGCGCCGATTCTGAGTCACGCCCCACTTGTCTGAGTTTAATCCTTAATTAGGATTCAGGCCCGCAACGGATTGACAGCGCTAACCTTGGATCAGCTGAGGCCTTTTATAAAGACGGGCCGTCAGCAGCTCTGTTTAATTGGAGGACAGATCTGAGATCAGTGTTGAAGAAGTTGCTGATTTCGAAGAAGCACACTGCAGAGAGAGGCAACATCAAAACAGTGGCGCATAGGACGGCATGGGGTTTGGACAGAGGGAGGGAGAGAGAGAGAGAGGGAGGGAGGGAGGAAGGGAGGGAGGGTAACAGCAACGCAGAGCAGTACAGCTATTGATTGTATCAGATTATAGAGACATGACAACTGATCAGGTGTACTCAGCTCATATAGCTTAATAAGCTACAATTAGATAGTAAGAAACTTATATCTGTCTTTCCCAGTTAGATATTAGATAGATAGATAGACAGTAAGCTAGTTAGATAGATATGATGATATGATAGATAAGATATTTCAACACTTTTAGGATTCTCAGTCTTGCTGATCAGTGATGACATACTAGTCTATCTATGTAACTCTAGAATCTGCAACAAGAAAACAAATACTCTATTCCTGCTATAATACAGGATATCAAGACATTTTCTGTGATGTTTCACTCTCATACATCATTCATATCTTTTAACTTACATATGTCAGTGAACAATAAACCATTATGCTTTTTTTCTATTATTCTTGTAATCAAACATAGGAAAGAAAACTAAGAAACAAAATGATACTCATAATCATTTTGATATTTTTGTTAGAAGTATGACTTTTTGGACTACATTTAGAAAAGGAAAGCAAGGGCCAACACTGGTGGTTTACTGTTTTTGCTCATACGCAGGTAGGCCTATGCATGCTATAGTGAAAGTGTTATGAAGTGACATAATGAGGGCCACGTTATTCAAAAATGTTCTAATTAAAGAGATAGTTACAGAAAATGCTCACTGTCATTGATGTCTAACATGCAGTGCCAAAGAGTTTAAAGCGGACAAGTGGTGTCAAGACAATTATCCCCTTCACCAAAACCATAGCCAACTGTTCTCCAGCAATCAAGAGCGAGTGACCCATCCTGTCAGCTTTTCAACATCTTTGGACTGAGACAGACAGAAATACATGTTGTGAAGGGCAGCAACACTTGAGAAACTTTAATACTTTTCAACCCTTGATTCGCTGTTTACACATCTGGAACTTATTGAAATCAGATGATACATGATCTGGAATACGTTATTTTTCCTTAGCATGTGCCTGCAAACCAATAATTCTTTCTAATCATAGAAAACAAAACCCTTTCTGCTTCAAGCCAAACTGCTGTCAGGAGCCAAAATTCCTCCACCCTGGACTTCACATGTGGTAGGAAAATTGTGCATCCATAAAGACTGGTAAAAGCTTGAGGTGGGGCTCTAAATCATAAGCACAATTTTTCAAAAACTGATGCATGGCCTATTAAAACCTTTTTTTTCATTTATTTATTAATTTCTTTCTTTTTGAGGATGCATCTTAAACCAGAGGCACTACTGAGTTTGTATTTTTAGCATCTAAAATGATCCGTTGCTGTCTCCCAAAAGACATGTCCTGTGATTTCTGAGAGAGTTTTTAAAAGCACATGAAATGATTTTGTTTTTATTCATTATATCAGAGAATTCATACCGCTGATACGTGACACATGATGTAATCCATCCTGACAAATGAGGTTTTGCTGATTTGATAGTGGTGTGTGGCAGGGCATGAATCTAAATACAGTAACAGAGTGGCTGCATTGAAGCCTAAAGCATTTATTTATCCAGGGGAGGCTTGCTGAGCACACACTCTATCAGCCACACCCTGCTTCACACTCACACAGCTACACACATTCAAAACCTGGGGGCTGCCTGGTATAACTGCAGGCTTACACTGTTGGCCACTAAGCAGCTCCACAGTTTGAGTAAAACACCTCTTCTACCTGCCGGTCCCACCGATTCAAACCCACAGGACTTTATTTTAAATTCTAGTCAAGCTCCCAAAGTTTCCAAAATACCAAATATGTCATGCTGAATTACAAGGAAATGTGTATAAAATGATTCACAAGACATCTAGATTTTTTCCATTTGATGTAATGGTGCAGCCATAAAAAAAAAATCACATTTTTGGTTTGAATATTTCACTCAATATAAGCAGCTGTAGCTTAATGAGACGTTGAAACAAGCAGATATAGACTTTGTATGTGACTTTGTTGTACAGTATAGAAACATGTTTTTTTCTAACTGAAGCTACTTAAGGGGAAATTTAAAGGGAAAGTCAGAGTGCAGGGGTTAAGTGCCTTGCTAAAGGCTAACTAGCCTCTACACTGCAAAAAATGTCCTTCTTAACAAGTCATTTTCTTGTCTTTTCTAGATATGAGTGTCAGAATAAGGCAGATCACTGCACTACTATCAAGAAAATTACAGTTCTACAAAATACTTGAAACAAGTTGATTTGCATTAGAAACAAGTGAAATTATCTAACCCCATTGGCAGATTTTTTCACTTATTTTAAGAAAATGATGATTTTAGGACTCAATAATAGACTAAATGACTTGCTAAGATGGAGATTTTTTGCAGTGTAGTTGTTGGGGATGAGCAGAGCGCTATTTGCTTTCCCTGCTTAAACTGGCAACCTTCTCTAACCTTTAGGCTACTGCTGTCCCAAGTTGCATCTCTTGAAAGATAGCAGAAAGGAGTCTGGTTGAAAAGCTCCCCATGGTGAAGCCTGTTTAAAAAGCGTGGATCGGTCCAGCCTGTGTCTAGTTAAAGCCGGCTCATCCAACCCAGACAATGAGTGGGAGAGCGGACGCAGGAGTGCGTGCCACCCAGCCATGGTGCTGACAGATCAATTAGCACCTGTCACTGTCTCTCCCTCCATCTCTCTGTCGTCACCCTCACATTTCTCTCTCCCTGCTCTCCCTCCCCCTCTGTCTGAGCGAGAGCAGCGCTACAATGATACACAGTTAACCCCAATTTCCTCTCCTCCTCCCCCATCTCGCCCTCTCCGCTGTGCACGCTCCTCTTTCCTTTTTTTTCACTTGCTTCCTCCTTTACGCTTCTCTAACTCACTCCTCCTCTTTCTGCCCTCTCTCTGACCTTTCCTATTGTTCTTCTCTCCATCTTCTTCCTCTCCATTCTCTCATTCTCTCCCCTCCTCTCTCCCACCCGTCGCCTCTCTCCATCTTTCTCCCTCTCTCCTTCCTTCCTCTCCCTCCCTCCCTCCTCTTTGTTTTCTTTCTGCTCTTGCTTCCCTACTCTTCTCCCTACCTCCATCGCTCTCTCCCTCCATCTCTCTCGTCTTTGTCCTCTCCCTTCCTTACTCTCGGTTTCTCCTCCATTCTCTCTCCCGTTCTCTCACCCACTTCCCCTTTCAATTCAATTCAATTCAATTCAATTCAATTCAATGATGCCTTATCATCACTATCCCTCTCTCCTCCTCATCCTCTCTGCCCTCTCTCTTGCCCATTCTTTCTCCTACTCTTCATCTCTCCTCTCTTCTGCACTAACCCACTCTCTGTCTCCCCTCCTCCTCCTCCTCCTCCTCCTCTCCCCTCCAGACTGATTTAGAGTATCTGGATCCTCGTGGTCGGACTCCTCTCCACCTGGCTGTCACGCTGGGCCACCTGGACTGCGCCAGGGTCCTGCTGCAGCACGGAGCTGACGTTAGCAAAGAAAACCGCAACGGATGGACCGGTGAGTGTGTGTGTGTGTGTGGAGGTAATTGAGCTATGTGTTAGGGTGTGTATTGTGCATGATGCATTGTGGGATGGGGTGGGAGGGTTGGTGTGTGTCTCATGGTGAAGGTGCTACGCGCAGCATTTTTTAAACATCAATATATCACTGAGAAATTAATTGTGATAGCTTGGTATAATTATGTTAAACAAACGAGACCGTGGTGGAGATGATTGGTAGCCTCTGTTTTAATGCCAGAGGTGTTGTTAGTGCTGTTTTTTCTCAAAATTAGGACTACATTTCCCATCCACCCTGTTGCTTCCTGTCACAAAGAGGATGTTGCTTCTTCAGTCAAAGGTTTTCGCTTTGGTTTGAAGAGGATAAACATGTTGGGAGTGATTTTTCGATTCATCTTTCACTTGTTCCACCATCTGCCATTGCAAACTCTGAAAGCTTTAGCTCCATTTGCACTGGAAGAATAGCGCCCTACCATGAAGCAATTTTCCAATGTGCCATAAAGCAATGGGGCAGATTTCCTGCAAAATCCGACCCGGTGGCACATGATGTAAAATGCAGTGTAGAGGCTGCCAATCTTCTCAGTGACGTGTCTTGTGTTGCTAATGTGTCAGAAGGAATGTGATAATGATTTATTGATGTTAAAACATTACATGTAGCACTTTAATCTCATAATAATTTATCCAAGGAGTATGAAATCAATGAATTTTTTAACCTTCAAACTATATTGGTTTGCTGATATAACCTTACCCCCCTCCACTAACCCTTACTCTAACCAGGGTCCATATCCCACCCCTCCCCTATGGTTAGGTCTTTATTTTTGCTATTTCCTTGTTTCTTCAATTGTGTCTCTTGTTTGTCTTGATTGTGAAGCTCTTTGTAAACTTTGTTTTGGAAAAAGTGCTATACAAATGAAGCTTTAATTATTATTATGAATATGTTTCTGAGTGTGTGTAATTTCCGAGTATCATTAAGTAATAACCCGTTTTCCCCCTAATCGGATTGCTGTGTCTTGTCAGTAGGTGTAATGGATTACAATCACCAGTCATTTTTGTTATCAGATTACTATGATCCCACTGCATGTAATCTGTTTCTCTCCAGCTGTGTGTGTGTGTGTATGTTCCGGTGTGTATGTGTGTGTGCTAGACTGCGCTCACACATTTGTTGTTAGAAGGAAGAGAAAGGAAATTGTTCTATAATTGTTCCTGGGCAAAACAGCCTCTAAGAATAACAGCAGAGTGTCTGTCTGATGAATGATGGGCGTGCTCCTGTAATTGGCCTCACCAGCTTTCCTTAGGCCTACTTCAGTTTAGGCAATTTAGGAGATCCTCGCTGCCTCCTTAAATTGCACATATGCATAAATTTTAGATGAGGCCTGAATGATTGTGTCTCTTTTACTCTCTCTCTCTCTCTCTCTCCTTCTCTCTCTCCCTCGCTCAGTTCTCCAGGAGGCAGTCAGTACCAGAGATCCGGAGTTGGTGCGTCTCGTCCTTCGTTACCGTGACTACCAGCGGACTGCCAAGAGACTGGCGGGCATCCCCGTCCTGCTGGAGAGACTGCGCCAGGTGGGATTACACACACGCGCACACACACACGCGCACACACACACACACACAGACACACACACACACACACTTGCATGCACACACACAAGCAGATCCACACACGTACATGCATGCCCGCAGAAACACAGTCATACATGCATACACGCATGCAAGCACACACGCACACACACACAAACTACAAAGGCACGTCAAGGAGATTTGTGAACACAGCTGAACTCATTTGCATTGTAGATGAATCTGTTTTAATATTTGCATCTTGGTTTTAAGATATAAATATTCTCGGTCTTGTTTGAAGGTATTAATATCTTTGTTTACTATGCGACAAGGGAAATAAACTCCCGTTGTCAGAGGCTGTGTCTCCTGGCGGTACCAAACACCAAACCTCAGGCTCTGGGTAAATTTGAGTCAGCGCTGTGCCTTTAAGCTGCGATAAGTGCCTTGATAAATGCCTTGCTCCGAGGCACAATATCAGTGATGGACCGCGTGAGGCGTGGGAAGCCCTGCGGTTGACGGTTCCCATCCTGACAGATACTGTATATGTGTGTGTGTGTGTGTGTGTGTGTGGCGGGGCGGTGGATCGTGTTGAAGCTGCTGCAGTGCTGGAGCTGCAGAGAACAGTAACAGAGACACAGAGAACTGTCTTCACACAGTCTGTCTTCCTGTGTATCTGCTCCAGCTGGCTCTCTGACACACACACACACACACACACACACACACACACAGAAGCACACACACACACACACACACACAGAGCACACACACGTACACACATACACACATGCATGCGCTCGTATAGTCACACTCCATCTCCACTGACACGTACATGCACACACACACTTACATAGTCACATGCAGCACACACACACAACACACTCACACTTTGAGAGAGACAATGAATACACACAGGCATACTCTCTCTCTCCCTCTCTCACACACACACATGCACACACGTGCACTTGAATACATGTGCTCACACACATCACACCATCCTTCATCCACTCTCACATCCTTCTTCTATCCATCCCTCCATCCATCTCTCCCTCCAGTTCTATTATTAACCTTCCTCCTCTTCTTCTTCCTCCTCCTCCTCCTCCTCTGTGGCAGTCCCTCCATCTTTGGGATAGGGAGTGAAACAGCATCGCTGTGTTTGTTCACTCTTTCCCTTGTTCTCTCTATTTCCCCTTTCCCTCCACTTTATGATTCTCCCCTCTCCCTATCGACCCGTCTTTAAATTTCTATTTATCAGTCTCTCTATCTGCCCAACTCCTTCTCTCTCTCTCTCTCTCTCTCTCACTCCTCCTCCCTCTCTCTCTCTCTCTCCTACTCCTCTTTATCACCGTCTGTCCCTTTCTCATTTGTCTCCCTCTCCCTCTCTCTCTCCTCTCAGGCCCAGGACTTTTATGTGGAGATGAAATGGGAGTTTACCAGCTGGGGTGAGTCCGGTCTCTGCGTCACTCCCGTCAGTAAAGCAGTCCAGTCCCGGCCAGTCAGAACTAATCATGTTTATTATGGTCCTCATGGGGCTGAGGAGGCCCGTCTCTTCCTGCTGTGCTGGACGCTGCTGCTCACACACTTCCTGACATGCTGAATCAACTCTGGGCTTTGCTTTTGGGGTTAAACAGCATGTTTAACCATTTGGCGGAGGCTTTCATCCAAAGCGCCTTATACAGTAGTGCATGCATTTTCAGTCACAAATCATCATGCATAGGAAATATTAGGGAATATATAAAGTGGCTCGATTTTCTAATGTTACTAATTTTGTGTATATATTGTTATTGTTACTGTTACATGCGGCTATTCCAAATCTCTCTTTCTCTAAATGAATGAATCTAAATTAAAATAGCGTAATGATCATCAGCACTGTGTTCTGTAGCCCCTATCAACTGCTCTGTCTCAGTAGATTTCATTATTTCCGCTCCCTGCTGCCTTTGATTCACAGCTTACCAGAACTTATCTATTGGAACGGATTGAGCAGGGCAGTGAGCCCAAGAACTGCCAACCTGGGCCAAACAAAAGCACAAAACTGATCATTGCGACAGAGTTTTTTTTTCCCTTGTGGTTGTTTGTTGTTTTTTTTTGCACCGTGGCATCAGCAGTAGAAACTAATTTTGCTCATTCTGGGTTTTCTGTTGGATTAAATCCTGTGTGCTGACATTAGAAATGGCACTATAAACCGATTTCATGGCGCTTCCATCATGTTGATTTGATTAGAGAGAGTGTGTGTGTGTGTGTGTGTGTGTGTGTGTGTCCCCAGTGCCCCTGGTGTCTCGTATCTGCCCCAGCGACACCTACAGGGTGTGGAAGAGCGGTCAGTGTCTCCGCGTCGACACCACCCTGATGGGGTTTGAGCAGATGACCTGGCAGAGAGGAAACCGCAGCTTCATTTTCAGGGGGCAAGGTCAGAGGTCAAACTGTAACTCCACTCTGTGTGTGTGTGAGTGTGTGTGTGTGTTGGTTTGTCAAGTAATGTCCTGTCAAGTCAAATTTACTGATAAAGCACTTCTAACAGAACACAGTCGTGAAGTACTTACTGTAAAAACAACAAAGCACATAAATATAGACAGGAAATAAGGACAGAAATATAGATGAAACCGAGAAAGAAAAAACATATTATTTTAAGATATGAGGCGTGTGTGTGTGTGTGTGTGTGTGCATGACATCTTAATGTCACATTTTGTCTTTCCTTTTTGTTGTCACAGGGTCTCTTTCTTTCCTTTTCTTCCTTCCTCTCCTCCTCCTCCTCCTCCTCCCAACTCCTCTGATTTCCCAGTACTTCCCAGGATGATGTCATTGATCCTCTCTCTCTCTCTCTCTCTCTCTCTCTCCCTCCCTCTGTCTCTCTCACTCAGCGGCTCTGGTCACCATCCAGCCTCATCTCATAGCTCTTTCCCCTCAGTTGATTCTCCACTGGCTTCTCTCTGCATTATTTCACCCAGTTCCTCTTCTCTCTCCCCTCCCTCTCTCTCTCTCTCTCTCTCCCTGTCTCTTAAATTATTCCCCCTGTTCTGAGCTTTTTCCTGGACTTTTTTTTTTTTTTCACTCCCTGCATAACGCCCTCCCTCTCTCTGTGTTTCTGATCTTTTCTCTCTTGTCTTTGGACCTGCCTGCCTGCCTGCCTGCCTGGATCTTTCATTTGCTCTTTACTTCTCTCTGTCTGTCTGCCGCTCTAACCTGGCAACCTTTCTCTCTTGAGATCCGTCATGCGCTCTCTCGACTTTGTGCTTGTGTTTCTGTGTGTGTGTGTGTGTGGGGGGTGGGGGGGTGGGGGTGGGGGTGGGTTGGGGTGCGGGGGGTTCTCTAGTTTGCAACTTTGTGAGTGTGTGTGCGTGTTTCTGCCAGCCTCAGCACCTGAGTCTAGATGTTTGTACTGTATATCTTTCTCACACTTGCTAACTTGCTCTCTTCCTCTATCCCTCATGGTTTCTCTTCCCCCCTCTCTCCCTCTCCCTCTCCATCACCCCCAACCTCACACTACTCCCTCTGCCTCTGCCTTCCCCCTCATTTCTCTCTCTCTCTCTCTTTCTCTCTCTCTCTCTCTCTCTCTCTCTCTCCCTCCCAGAATCCAGTGCAGAGGTGATGGAGGTGGACCACGACAGACAGCTGGTGTTCTGTGAGACCCTGTGTGTGTCCTCTCTCACGGCGCCCTCCCCTGGCCGGGGGAACAGCGGCGGCGGCGGAGGCGGCAGCGCGGGCTGCAGTACCCCCACTGGCCTGGGCCTGCTGGGGGCGCTGCAGCCCAGCGAGGAGCAGGTGGCGGCCAGGCTGTCTGCCCCCGTGGTGACCACTCAGCTGGACACCCGCAACATCGCCTTCGAGAGGTCAGAGAGGCCGTGCCAAAATATAAAGCATGCAAATATACAGGAGGTCGAATTCTGTGCAACCTGGCATTGGAGAGGTGTGAGAGAAAATGTCAAAATACAAAATTCTTTCTAGACTCAATGTTTTGCACCGACGATCAATCCGTCACACAGAGAGAAACTATCTACTATCCTATCGCTATCACTTTCACCAATGCTCTCTCCACCTACACATATAACCCACAGCTGAATGAACAAGTTCAAGCCTCTTCTCTGGGGGTTCTCTAAAGGCATTCTGGGAAATGTAGGAGATCGCTAACTGCAGTTGACGTAGATAAGGCAGGTTGAGGGAAAGTGGGTAAAAAGGTAAATTACAACACTTTATCATAAAATAACTCCTGGAATGCATTGAACATCACAGACTGACGATATATAACAGTCTAAGTGCATCTGAGGGTGGAATAACCTTGATTGTCATTTCTAAAATTCAATTTTATTACACATAGTTTTAGTCATATTTGCGTTTTAATTGGGACGTACAGCACATTTCACATTTCACATTTCACATCACATTTCTGGCATTTTTCACCAAGTCAGCTAAGCTGGGATTGACTCTCACATTAATACATTACATCTAATTAGCAGAAAGTAGTGAAGAAAATGGGCTTCAGGCTGCGCTTTGGGAATGAGCGACAGGGGCTGCATCTATTTCATAAGTATATCAGCGCATAAAATCCCTTAACACCCTTAATCCGTTAAAGCACTCAATCAGAAAGTGTTCAAAGGAAAGATGCCGGTGTGTATCACTGTGTTCTCAAGTAGGCATGTCGCAGATGTTTGGTTGAATCGGGCCCGTAACACCTCAACACCCTGGGAAGAAAGGGTTTGGAGAGGGAGGAGGGATACGGATGGGTGAAGAGGAGAAGAAGAAGAAGCGGAGCGCATAATGAGCCTGAGAGAAAGAGGAAAAGAGAGAGAGAAAGTTAGAGAAGTCAGGAGGAGTTGTGGAAGGTGAGGAGAGGAATGCGGGTAGGAGAAGAGGAGAGATGGAGAGATTGCAAGGAAGGAGGGCGGGGCGGGGGGGGGGGGGGGGGGGACACCAAGCAGGGACATAGAGGACAACACTCATCTCATTCTGGTCAAGTGGCGAGATAAGGATGATGTGACAGAGAGAGGGATGAGAGCACCGAGAGAGAGAGAGAGTTTTGGACAGAGAGGAATGAGAAGGGTATGTGACAGAGAGAGAGAGAGAGAGAGAGAGAGGGATAAGACAGGGATGAGGGAGACAGAGAGAGAGAGAGAGAGAGAGAGAGAGAAAGGGATGAGAGAGAAAGAGGACCGAGAAAGGTATTGACAGGGAGAGAGAGAGACAGACAGGGGGGGTGAGGGATGAGCGTGAGAGAGAGAGAGAGAGAGGGAGAGAAAGAAAGAAAGAGAGAGAGAGAGATGAGAGAAAGGTATGGGATGATACAGAGAGAGGAATATGAATGGGACCCAAAAGAATATGAAAAAAACAGTGCATGAGCCAGAAAAGGGGGAAGGGGGAGGGGGGAGGGGGGGCAGGAGGAGAGGTAAGAGAGAAAAATAGACTGTAGAGAGGCTCAGTGATAGATAGGTGAATCAGGGAAACAGACACAGAGGCAGCAAGTGAATGTTAAGAGATAAATAGCGAGTGAGTAAGAAGGAGAAGGAGAGAACGGCAGAGACCCAGTCAGAGAGAAGCGAGCGCGTGTGTGTATCTGTGTGTGTGTGTGTGTATCTGTGTGTGTGTGTGTGTGTGTGCGCGCGCGTGTGTGCAATCATCTCCCTGTTTGGCCTCCTGCCTCAGTGTCACCTCTATGCATTTTCCTTTGTCAGCGCTCCTGTCTACATGCCAATAATCCATTTATGATGCTTAGAGCAAGATACCTTGTCAAGTGCGGCAGACGGAACATCCACTCCTGGAGTTCATCCATCTTCGGCCTTCGAGTCCTGCAGAAACCACGTAAACTGCAGCCTCGGGGGTTTCTCTCTTCTCTTACTCGACTTGAAAGTTCGAAGGGTCGCTTGATTGGGGTTATTATTTCAAAAATTCAAAGGGCGTCGATGAGAAAAACCGTCCTTTGTCGCCGTTCTCGAAATACATATTTATTGTAGATACGTGGTTTCGTCCAGCAGTAGCTCAGTAATCTGTGGCGTAGATCATGGCGATGGGATATGCCTCGCTACCTTCTGGGCAGACTCCCTAATCGCACATTGAACTGTTCGCCGAAGACAAACAAGGGCAAAGGCAGCGACGTTTTCAGGCTGCGTGTTTTAAAGCGACACTAGGCTTCAGTGAGGAGCCACTAGAGGAAATGGGAGCATCTTCAGTCTGATATTTCTGATAGGAGTTTCTCTCATGTATCTGCAAATTGCCTGGGACTTTTTTTTGACAGGTCATCGCTGTGTTGGCTGGAATAGGGATGTTGATATTCCAAAGAAGTGAACTGCGGTGTGTTGTGTATCTATATTGCAGGAATAAGACGGGCATACTGGGCTGGAGGAGCGAGAAGACGGAGACGGTGAATGGATATGAAGCCAAGGTAGAGCACGCACACACACACACACACACGCACACTGCACACACACAGCTCACTGTGCCCGTCAGTGACTCCCACACTGTGACCGAGCTCAGGAGCTGCAGATAAGCCGCTGCTATCAGAGCAAAAACTTCTCCGAAAAGTCATCGTTTTCACAGATGAACAACCACAGCTTTATTTGAATTTGAGTCAGTTTCACTCCCAAAATGAACCATTCCCAAAGTTACGAATCATTTTAAGACTGTTGCTTATGAAATATTTTTACGCTTTTAGAGCTATAACCTTCTACATGTTTGAAATATTGACTGATGAATTTCAGGTAGCAACATTTGTCCAAAATGGATATACTGCCATTTTCAGATAGGATTTTTTAAATTTTACAATAGAGAACGAATTAATTGACCCTGGGATGAGAAAACTATTTCAGCAGAAACAAGACTAGACAGCCTCTCAAACCAAGTTAAAAAAAAAAAAAAAGAGTTATGAAGTATTTATGTGACAGTTCTGAAACTGCAGTAGAGTATTATGATTATGATCTATCTATCTATCTATCTATCTATCTATCTATCTATAGCGCAGACAGGTGCATTACCTTGACCTCATTTGTTTTCTCGGCCCCCTGGAGGGGATCGATGGGAGCCAAGTGTTGGACACCCAGGACCATCTGTCACTAGTGGTTTGAAAGCACTTCAGACAGGCTCTACAGTGAAAACGCTCGTCCCTGAAAAGCATCTATTTTCTGCATCATTGATTCCGAGTTACAAATGTAAACAGACAACTCCCGTCCAGCTGCTCTCCTCCTGACCGCTTTTTAGCCTTTCCTTCTCCCTTCTCCTTCTCCTTCCTCCAGCGTGGATTCACAATCACAAGCAAGAGAAGTTATTGTGAAGACACAGGAACACACAAAGTGGAAACATGAGAAAATAGGATTGTAGAATTTTTGCAGTGAAGGTTATAGGCATATCTGAAGCCGTAGATAGGCTATATCTAGTAATGACTGTGCCACAAAGTAAATGCTTCTGTTTTTCAAATCTGACTCCTTAAGGTCGCTGATAGGGGGAAGGACAGGATTCATTCCCAGGAGTGACAAATAGGTATTTCTGGGAAGTACATCACTCCCTCCTCACATCCCTGTCTCTTTTTCCCCTGCTCTACTTTAGGTGTATGGAGCATCCAATGTGGAGCTGATCACCAGGACCAGAACTGACCACCTATCAGACCAGAACAAGACCAAGACCAAAGGTACCTCACTATAGCTTCAGTACCGCACCGCAGCATTAAATGACATCTCGTCACTTCTGGAAGACCAATGGCTTCATTTCCATACTTGAATTTCTCCAAATCACCTTTGTTCCATCGTAACCCACCGGAGAAAAAAGGCAGTCTAATTGGAAAGACATTTCCGGAAAATCAGTCACAGATGAATAATCCCTTTTTAGTGGAGCTCTATGAGATCACCCAGAGGCTCTGGCTAACGGCCCTTAATGTTCGCTCAGTAGCCCCGTCTCGTTTTCTGGTTCAGATCATAAATCAAACTGGATTAGCAGGCTTCCCCCTCCCCGGACCGCCGCTGTCAGCCAGGATCAACCATCACATGCTCCTCTGAGAGCTCCGCTCTCCCAGGTCACGATCCCCATCTGCACTCTGCTAATATGCATGAGGGAAAGTATTCTTGGAAACGCTACGCCGACTCTCGAATGACTAACCTCCGTTTGTCCTGCCCTTGGACTAACTTTCATCATTGCGTTCTTACTGTAAAGCAGCTTTTTTGACTGTTTTGAAAAGTGCTGTATAAAGAAAGATACAGTCTCTTGGGTCAAGCGGCTAACCCTAACCCATCAGTTGGCCAAATGTCAAAATGTGGATATTATCCTCAGCTACCACAACACCGCTAACACTAAAGCTAATTGATAGACATTTCCATTGCTTTGACATTAGTGTCCGTTGAGACTCTGGCTAATGAGGACAATCACAGCACTGGTCTGGTCTGAGAGTCCAAGCCACACGCTAACAGGCCGGTCATGTGTTCTTCCCTGCTCACATCTCCCTCGTATCTAAATGAGCAACAGCTGTTGATAATTCCATACACTCTAAAAACTAGGGGTTGCACATTTGTGGAAATGCCATCAGGGTTCATGAATATTTTTAGTGGAGGGTTTATTCAAGGAACCTTCTGGGGTTTCTTTATCGCTGCAATCCGAAGAGCCCCCAAAGGTCCCTCGAAGCCCTTTTCCTTTATAGAGTGTGAGTTATTGTCACGTAGTTGCAGGTCTTTTTAACATGTTCCCATCTCAGTAGTGTTTCACTGAGTTTGTATCAGTGTGTTCCGCAATAGAAATCTCCTCCTACATCATACTTCAAACTTTTAATCAGAATGACTTTAATCGGCAGAGACGTATTGACAACTTGGGACACGTGGGTCAGGGATAACACAACACTTTCATTGCGAAGGGACAGTGCATGTACAGCACAGTAAATTATACATCTCTATTCAGTGTTACTCTGTGCTCTCAGGCAGTGTGGAAGACAATATGGCTGCTGCAGCTGTAGAGAGAGGACGGCGAGAGTCCGGCAGAGTACTGAACAAGCGTACCAGCAGACAGTGATACCGCCTGGGATGAAACGTTTTGAAATGTGCATCTTTTCACCTGATGAAAATAAATGGCCCGGCCATTTGCTTTTGCTTGCTTTGCTTTCACTTAACGTCACAGTACAAATACACAGCCATTTTTCAGCAACCGTCACTTGTCACTGCTTGTAAGCGTTCAGTTTGATTTATTTGTGCACACAAAACAGTGTGTGAACACAGGGAATTGATCATTCAGTTCAAGTCAATATTTTCTTTTTGTCCTGTAAGGGAAATTTGTAGTAGGAACACATCATAAAATAAAAACACATAATAAAAAATAGTACCAAAATAAAGATATTAAAAACAAATAGCATAAAATTACAGCAAAACACATAACAAAGCGCCTCAACATATACCCATATAGATCAATACCAGCTGATCAGACCAGACGAGGACAGGATGCAGTAAAAGGTCGCTCGTCTTGAGCACAGGAATAAGACGCTACATCATTTCATGCTGAAATGAAGCATTCTAATTGCAGTGCAGATAAATGAGTCCATGGCTCTCTCTCTCTGGAGTTCCGGCACTCTAAAGCGGCACCCAGAGGGCAACGACTCAAACTAATGGGACAGTTTGAGTTCATACATTTGTGTATTTAACTGCTGTGTGTCTCTGGCCAGGTGGGAAGACACCGCTGCAGAACTTCCTAGGGATCGCCGAGCAGCACATGGGACCCAACAACGGGGTGAGTCTATTATCTACATGTATGGGTTCTGCTGCTGACATTATGATTGCCTGGACATCATTATAATCAATCATAATCACCATCGTCATCATTATCATCATCATCATCATTAGAGGGATGTTGCATGCATGAATCCTGGTTGCTTGCATGCCTGCAGAGTAAGACATTCACTCAGAAGCTCCGATCTGCTCTCAAATATTGATTACCTTTTTTAATTGGCTTCTGCTGGGGAGCCATCTATGACTCATACCCCCCTCCTCGTCCTCCTCTCTCTCCCTCTCACACGTTTTCTTTCCTTTCACTTGTTCCCCTCACCGTCGCCTCTCCTCTCCTTTTCACCTCTGTGTACCCTCGCTGTCCTAATGCTGAGCTGCCCAATCCGTGTCTAAATAATATATTTAAACACAGACTATTTTACTCACTCTTCTCCGGTCTCGCCAAGCTCTGTAACAAGGTAGGCAGATTTGATGCGATCTGATGCAATATTTTGCACAACTGTAGAGCTGTTATGTTGTCCTGGTTTGATTTTTCTATGATTTATTGACCTCTATCAGCAACTGGAAGGAATTGCAGCAACATGGAGAACTTTTCTCCTCCTACTCAAGTCTCTGACACAGCCGCCGCACCCTCCAGTAACGGTGGCCTGTAACTGACAAAAACATTTAAGTCACATTTGACTAACAGTTCACAATCAATGGCTAAGCTGAGATCCAACATAAACGTCTAGTGAAGAGGTAATATGTCACCATGCAAAATACTGTAATAATAACACGACTGTCATTTCTTTTTTTGTCTTGAGAATGAGGCTTTTTAGCCTTGTAGCTCTCTTGGAATGCGGGGCACTTGCTCATAGCACCATCTTCCATTGTTTACCAGTTAAAAATGTGTGTAGGTGTGGGGTGGAGGAGGAATTGGGAGTGCCTTGAAACTCCATTGGGTGCAGAGTTTTTGTACAGACCAGAAAGTGAGTTTTGAAAGGCAGAAATCTGAGCACCTGGCAAAGTAATCGTTGAGCCATTTGTATTGATCAACAACTCTATTGAACCCCAGCAGATATATGATGGTCATTTTGCGCTATGGGGCAGTAAAAATAGCATGCAGCTATGTCAGTATAGCCTAGTCACATCCACTTAAACCTCATGTTTAAGTGGATGTGATTTATTTTATTATGAAAGAGCAGGCGGTCTTAATATCTCGCCTACTCATGTTCTGTCTTCCTCTGTTTCTGTCTTCTCTCTCTCATCCCTCTCTCTCCAGGCCCTGGTGACCCAGATGTCGTGTCCCGCGGTGACCAACCCTGCAGCGCTGACCGCCGAGGAGTACTTCAACCCCGGCCTGTCGGCGGCTCACAGGGACATCGGCCACCCCTGCCAGCTCACCACCAAGACCCAGAGGTGACAGAGACACACACTGACACAGACAGACAGGCAGGCAGGCAGACAGACAGACAGACAGACAGACAGACAGACAGACAGACAGACAGACAGACAGACAGACAGACAGACAGAGAGACAGACAGACAGACAGACAGAGAGACAGACAGACAGACAGACAGGCAGGCAGACAGGCAGACAGAGAGACAGACAGAGAGACAGACAGGCAGGCAGGCAGAGAGACAGACAGACAGAGAGACAGACAGAGAGACAGACAGGCAGACAGAGAGACAGACAGAGAGACAGACAGGCAGACAGACAGACAGACAGACAGACAGAGAGACAGACAGAGAGACAGACAGGCAGGCAGGCAGGCAGACAGACAGACAGAGAGACAGACAGAGAGACAGACAGGCAGGCAGGCAGGCAGACAGACAGACAGAGAGACAGACAGAGAGACAGACAGGCAGGCAGGCAGGCAGAGAGACAGATGGACAGGCAGGCAGCCACGCTGTGATCTCACCGCCAAGTGCCAGAGCTGACAAACTGATGGACACAGAGTAGACTGGCAGGCGCACACACACACACACACACACTCGCAAACACACAGAGAGTGAAATCAGCCATCCGTTTCAGCTGACCACCAAGATCCTGAGGTGAAAGGCAGACACATACCAGCAGGAGATAAAAAAAAAAAACACACATACACACACACACACACACACACAGACAGACAGGCAGACAGACAGTCAGTCTCTGCACTCTATCACAGAGCTCTTGCTCGATGACTCATGATACATCATCTGTACTTGTCTCTTTCCCCAAATGAAACAAAAAAAAAAACAATCAAGGAACCCTGCAGTGTCTCTTCAAAGAGATTGTGAAGAAAGGAGGAGTTGTGTGAAAATATGAGAAGATCGAAGAGGGACTTAAAAACTGCCTGGGGTGTTAAAATAAGACCGAGTACAACCAAAGCGATGTTATATCACTGCTTGTTGTGTCACAGCACTCACTCTTCTAATTGACTATTGACCTGCCTATCATTTTCAATAGTCGCTCACATTGCTCTTCGGTAGTTAATAACAAGTGACAGGACTTCATGGAGATGACGTCTCTGAGGCTGCAGAGCGGCCTTTCACTCCAGCGGTGATTATCGGACAAGTTAAAACATAGGCATCGATTGGCCTCAATTGAAACACGACTCAGCAGCTTGCGGACAGTTGTTGTTAGCAGATGTAATCGATGCCTTTGTGTGTTCCTGGCCAAGCAACTAATCGCTGGAATGAGGACATAAATTGCTGTAATTATACTCCGAAGCTGCGTGGAATTCAAGCTCACCGTTGTGTTTGGTTATATTCACCAACAAACTGTTCCCTTGTTAGACATTACTGGCCGGCTTATCGGCCCGTTTCACATTTTGTGTGTGCGTGTGTGTGTGTGTGTTTTTCCAGGTTCAAAGCGAAGCTGTGGCTGTGCGAGTCCCACCCTCTGTCCCTGGCAGATCAAGTGGCGCCCATCATTGACCTCATGGCGATCTCCAACGCCCTATTCGCTAAGCTGCGTGACTTCATCACTCTGCGCCTGCCGCCCGGCTTCCCCATCAAGATAGGTGAGGGAGGAGGGAGTGAGGTGGATGGATGGATGGATGGATGATGATAGATGGAAGGAGGGAGGAAGGGTGGGAAGGAGGTAATAAGGTGGGGAGAGATAGGGATGGAGGGATGGATGGAAAGAAGAAAGGAAAGAGAGAGAAAGGGAGGCAAGAAGGCAGAAGATTTTCCAGCTGATCACTAAAAATAGAAGAATGGATATATGAAGGAATGGATATGAACTGAGATGGTAATTTGAGTCAGAATTTGAGTCTTTTCCTCTTCTTTCTCTCCGCTCCCTGCAGAAATCCCTATCTACCACATCCTGAACGCCAGGATCACCTTCAGCAACCTGAACGGCTGTGAGGAGGGGACGGGGTCCCGGGGCGACGGGGAAGCAGGGGAGGGGGACGGACAGAGGGACACCCCCAGGACAGACACCCCCTCCCCGGGCAGTGACTCCTCCAGCGTCTCCAGCTCCAGCTCTACCAGTGAGAACACACACACACACACACACACACACACCACAGTGCTTTGTGTTCGTTCAGTGCTGCTGATACTGTAACGGGAGAATCTCATCTTCCTCATTCGTTGTCAGTAGGGTGTTATGGCTCCTTCTGTTGATGACATCACAGCTCATTTGTTTCCATCTTTAAAAGAGCTTTCTTTAGATTATGAACTAGGAAGACTATTAAAATATCCTGCCAACTATTTAGGGCTCGGCGATATTTCAATATTATCGTTTATCGTCTTTCATTGGAATCATTTCGTGATGATATTGAGATATGAGTCTAAATTGATGATAACAAGCAAATTTGGTAGGAATATTATTTGAAAATTACATATTTGTTTTGACATCACACCTAACATTACCATTCGGTTCAATGGGATGAACCACGTTAATTTGATTATCGTGATATATATCAATATCGGAAAAAAAATCCTTATGTTTATCATGATCAATTGATTTCAACCACAACAATTACATTTTTGCTTTCCATTCTCTGAATTCATTTCACATCATTATATATTTCTACAACATTTGTATCATAAATCATAAAACCATTTTTTTTAAAACCTTTACAACATGACGTTTACTCTACCATCAAACCGCCTCCCGCTATCCCCCAATTCACTAATTTACAGCTGCACGATGGAGTTAGGAGCCACATTTATAGACGATGCTAGATGTAAGGTTATGTTCTTTGTGCTGTGTGTGAGATTAAGAGTTAACTTTCATCATATCACCTGATCAGAAGCCGACAGCTGCGTTAAATCTGCAGCCGTGGTGGAGAGAGATCATTTATTGTTCGACTGCTCCGAGGAACCTCTCTGGAAATCCTAGATAGCATCTAGCAGAGATGCTCCACCTTGAGTTATAGTCCTATGAAAGTATACCTACTAGAGAAGTGAAGATATTTTTGCAACCATATAGTATTCCTATGGGGGGGATTGCATCGTGATTCCATTACAAAATAAAAGTTTAGGTGCACAGGGAAAGCGCTGATTTTCTTTTTTCTCATTTAACTCTACGGCTCATCTCTGCCTCCCCCAAAAATGTCTCTGCGTCCCGACCAATTTCTCCACCCATCACTCAGAAATGACTCTTTTTTCTCTTCCCTTTCCTACTCCTTTACCTCTAATTCAATGTAGTCTCCCCTACAATTAGATGAAATGTCTTCTGGTCTCCTGCCCTTTGCCTTGCCCGTGTGTGCTGCAGTGTCGTGTCGAGCCGGAGAGATCCCCCCGTGTGTGTTCGAGCCCCCGCCGGGGTACAGCATGCTGGGCGGCAAACAGAGAGACAGCATGAGGGAGGAGGAGGAGGACCTGCTGCAGTTCGCCATACAGCAGAGTCTGCTGGAGGCCGGCTCCGAATACGACCAGGTACGATCTCAGAACAAAAAAATGGCAGGTTTTTTGGCAGGCATCTGTCAGATTATCGTAAATCACGTCACATCTTTAAAGACAATGACCTAAGACCCATTTTTGTTCCTTCACCTTTGACTGTGTTTGATGCTTTATTTCTTCTGCTATGTGTTCTCCATGCTACTATTACACTGTTACTATTCTACTGTTTCATGTGTTCTTATATTTCTAGTATCCCATTGTGAAGCACTTTCTAACCACAGTTTAGAAAGGTGTTTTACTTACTATCTATTAGGGGTGGGACGATACATCAATGTATCGCGATACAAACATGTGACAATACGTATCGTGGGGCAGAAAAATGAATCGCGATATTAGCTACAATTTATTCTGCTGTAGTAATCACAATTGAGATGGCTGTCCCATCCCAATTTCACATTATTTACTCTTTGTAATGACATTTTTAAATTGTTGTTTACATTGTAGAAAGCCAGTGCCATCGCTAGAACCATTTGTGGCTCAGAAATAAAGATAATTCTGCACAGTCATACTTTGTCGTCATTGAACCTTTATTTATTATATCGCATCGTGGTTGTATATATCTTGTATCGAATCGTATCGTGAAATAAGCATATCGTCCCATCCTTACTACCTAAGCATAAATGTAGCCTTGCACTCACATTAGTGAGTACTATGATTCAATATTCAAAAATGTATTCCTATATCAACCAAAGTTGCTGTAAATTTGCCTCAGTGTGCTCAGGATAGGCACAAGACAGGACTTCAGGTGCAGATATACATACAGTTTTCCCCTATGCAATACCCAATGCAAATTAAAGCAATAAACACACAAAGTCAAACAAGGCCAGTCAGTAGACCTATAGAAGTGCAAAAAGTAACCAGTTTTAAAATAAAAACAATCAATAACTAAGTAAAATCAATAAGTAGAATAAATTGCCTGTGAATTGCAGAGGCCCAGTCCCATCGAGGTGAACGCTGCCTCAGGATATACTGTAGGTGCTGCTTTGAGACCAAGAGATCCTGGTCCTGATAGTCCTTGGCTTTCTTCCAGAGGGACAGGGGAAGAAATATAAATAGGCTGAGAGAGAGAGAGAGAGAGAGAGAGAGAGAGGGAGAGAGAGAGAGAGAGAGGGGTCAGAGAACAACTCCAGAGCTTTACCTACCTTGCATACAGGAGGAGAATATAGAGGAGACGGAGGCAAGGTTACAGCTGATCGTTGTGTGTAGAATCCATAGGAAACGGCCTCCTGTCCTGAGCTGATGTACCACCATACCAAACTCAGTCTACTTTATTTATTAAGCAGAAAAGGTGTCAATATGCATATGCTTTTAGCAGAAAAGGTATAAATGTATACGTTTTTCAGCAGAAAGTTGTAACAGATGTACATTTACACTGTACATTTACATGCAGTGTTGTACCTCTTTTTAGAGTGTACCTGCTCTCAGTATTAATAGTAGCATCAGCAGTAGTTTTAATATTGGGCCTCAGTGAGGAATAAGTGTGTTTGTATTACAGAGCCACGGCTGGGATCAGTCCACTTTACATGCAGTCACTTCATAATTCATAACAAAGTCAGTCAGCTGTCTGGCTGTTGTGTGTGAGGCAGAGCTGCTTCATTGTACATTAACGGGAAAAAGCCTTTAGGGAGGATGTTCTTGTTCTACATGACCCACCATCTCTCTGTCTATCCGCTTTTTTTTTTTTTTTTTACTTCCTATGCGACTTCCTCTTTGCGGTCTAGGTGACCATCTGGGAGGCGCTGACCAATAGCAAGCCGGGAACGCACTCGCTCTCCTGTGACCCCAGTCGTCTAGAGAGGTCAGCGCTTTTTCTTTCTATCTTCTCCTTCAGTCCTTCAGTCATTTTTCATCCCTTTTCTCTCCCCTTCCTCCCCCCTTCCTCCCTCACTGTCTTCCCGAGGACAAAGGCATGATATCCTGCCATTCCTCCCTGTTGTAGAGTCTATTGTCGGCCGCTGGTGTCTTGCACTCTTCCATTGTGTTTCTTCCATCCTGCGATTCTTTCTTTCCATGCTTGACTCATATCCTGTATTCCTGTCCTGTCCTCTCCTATCCTATTCTCTTATCCATCCTGCTATTCTCCTCTCATCTCCTATCTGCTGCACATGTGTGTGTGTGTGTGTGTGTGTGTGTGTAGACAGGCTGGAGGACCAGAAAGCTTCCTGCTTTCACAGTCCACAATGCTGCTGTTGACTTTAGCCTGTTCATCCACACTGTCATCTTTAGCCTTGTGTTTTCTTTCTCTCTCTCTCTCCATTATCTGTGGATGAGTGGACAGATACACAGACAGACCTGCTTTCTCTCTTTTCTTGTCATTTGCATAATTTTAATGGCAAGGAAGTAATGTATGCACATCCCAAGTCGCCATGTCAGGCGCTTCATATGAATGGCGGAGAAATGGTAAAAAGGCAAAATATATCCTCATGCTGGATTGATGCTTCTATAGTGATTTTATTTTTTTAATTTCCCTACTTTCTCACAAAAATGGAAATTAGGTACGTTCATGCATAATTAATACTTAATTGATGCCATAGGGAAATTCTCTTTTCGACAGGGAGGTCAAAGGTCAGGCAACAGAGCGCTATGTAAAACTGCGTAACTTTCCCTCGTCTTTCTCCCTCCTCCCTCTCTCCACCTCCCTCTCCGCCCCTCCGTCCAGGACGCCCCAGCACAAGCCCCGCCCCCCCTCCAGCCTCTGCTCCACGCCCACCAAGAAGCAGCCGACCCCCTGCAGCTACGACGAGCAGCTGCGCATCGCCATGGAGATCTCGGCCCGGGAGCAGGAGGAGGCGGAGCTCCGGAGGCGGCAGGAGGAGGAGGAGCTGCAGCGGATCATCCAGCTGTCGCTCATGGAGAAGTGAGAGCCGACTGGCCCGGCGGGGCGGGGCGGGGGGTGGGGCGAGAGGGGAGGGGTCTGGGCGAAGGCCGTGTGGGAGACGGGGCGGTGAGGGGAGCAAGGCTTGGCTCGTACGGCTAAAAAAGGCGACTTTAAAACACACCGAGGTTCCAGCGGCTCGTTTTAAAGGCACACTGAGCAGGATTTTCCCCCTTTGAAATAGCATAAAATCCAAAAATGATCCTACGCAATCATGACTTATGGCCCATTGGTAGTGTGTGACAGTGTGTGTGTCTGCAGAGAGCCTGCCTGCTGCCTGGATTTTCTTATTTCTGAATGTTTGGGACGTTTCTGGGCGTCGACCTTTTGGCAGTGGGTGTGTCCGCCTTTTCATATGATAGAAAAGTGAGTGAGATGAGGGGATAAATGCACAGGTTTAGTCTCCTGCTGGCAGAATGTAAAGCCGAGCCTCCTCCCCTTTCTCTCCCACGGCCTAAGACCAGACTCTTCCCATGAAGCCATAAGTGGATGTGGTTCTCCTCTGTCTGCTGCTCTGTCAGACCTCTCTCTGGTGCCACGCGGTACTTCTTGACCAGTGCCAGTTTACAACCAACACCCCATCCAATACAACTAACAATCTTTTAGTGGAATGCCTCCTTTTTGACTGACCGACCGCGGCCACGTGAGCGGTGCTAGGATGTATGGTTTCTGTCTGTGTGTGTGTGTGTGCGTGCATGTACCCTTCTGTGTGTGTGTGTGTGTGGGTGTGTGTGTGCATGTACCCGTCCGTGTGTGTGTGTGTGTGTGTGTGCGTGCGCGTGTGTGTTTCAAAACCAGCTCTCTGTACAGGGGTCAACAGATCACTTTCTGTCCTGAAACTGTAGTGCGTTAGGTCAACTGTCTGTTCCAGCACTAACACACTGCACACTGAGTCCTTTTACCACTGCATCGCGGTGTTTAGTCTTTACTGCGATGAGAGAAAAAAAAAGAAAAAAAGAAAAACCGCTTGTGTGAAAGTGCTCAGTAACAGCGACAAGCCAGGACCAGTGATGTGGAAGAGAGCCTCTTCGTAGAGGTTGGTCACGTTGGAGTCTGAATGTCGACAAACCATCTGACTTCCTCATTTTTTTAATGGAAAAATAAAAAAAACAAGATTGCTACGTTTCTTTTTGATTTGCACAAAATCCAGATGTACTGTACTTAGCTTGTAAGTTGGATCACATATATGACTGTTAATGGATCTAGACAATGTGTAGTGAAGAGTTTGAGCACAAAGTATACTCAGGCCAGTTCTAGTTTCAGCCTGATGTCAGACTGAGAGGGGTTTTACATGTGGAGCACAGATACCATGGGGATGCGGTTTAGGTGAATGGCTGCAGTACAAAGCCTGGATGAACACTTGATGCACTATATGTGACTGTGAATGGGTTTGTCGCAGGCTTTTGTGCAGCACTGACAAAAAAGGGACATGCCGCCGGTACGTGGAATAGAGATGTTATTGAGAGAGATGTGAGACTTTCAGTGTATTTGTGTCTTCTCACCTTACATGAGCGGATGACTGTGTATTTGTGTGTAGTCATGGTACGTGTACAATATTTCAGCATGGCCTGCACCTCTGTACGGCTCGATTGTCCAACCCGAGTCTAGCCTGGAGACCAGCAATATCTGATCCCACACTGTGAGGGGAAATGTTCCTGTGAGAAGAATCGCTTTGGATGCTAATGTTTTGGTTCTGTTCTTGCGTCCCATGTGGCACCAAGTTTGTTCCACGATACAGAGTCTTCGAGTGGAAAAAAAAAATACTACTAGACCTACTGTGGCTCTAAAACAATTAAGTCTCTCACTATATTGCTGGCCTCGAGGCTAACCTGAGCCAAACTTTGAGAAACATGTCTTGTCATAGGGGGTGGAGGGGGAAGGACAAGGGACAGTGTATCACCAACTGCTTGTGTTTTGTTTTTTTTTCTTCTTTTTGTTTTTTTAGTACCTTGAAAGTAAAACGTATAAAACAAACTTTCACAATCCAGTGAATATCAGCACAATCTGAGGAGCACCGCTACTATCTCCTCTCCTCTTCATTGTTAAGCTTGCCTGGTTGATAAGAAAACAAAAAAAAGGTTCTTTTTTTACTTTTTAAAAAAACAAAATCGCTTATTTTCTGCGGAGGAGGCAGCGAGCCATTTTTTGGTGTATGCTGGAAAGTCAATTCAAATAATAATGATAATAATAACAATAAAAAACATCTTTTTGAACAGCAATGTGTCGGTTTTTCTTCTCCCCTTTTAATTCGTGTAAGACATTGACATGTTTCATATCCCTCAATGACAGGCTGATTTAGATTTAGTTGAGTGTTATCAGTTTGTAGATCGTTTTCTGGAGGAAAGACAATTATTTTCTCACATGAGATATGAAAGTTGCAGCGTCAGTCAGTCGTCAGTCAGTCAGACAGACAGCTTGGGGAGTACCAGCGAGAGTTGATCTGTTTTTAGCAGCTTCCACCTCCATCATCTTCCCTCTGACACGGATTCCCAACGCCCCCGTCACATCCGAACGGGGGCTTTTGCCTGGAGTTATTTTCGGCTTGTGAGGGGAGGAAAAGGACAGCTTAGAGCCCCCTAACCCCCATAAGAAACACCACTGACACAACACTCAGAGCACCCAGGCTGATGTGTGAGTGTGTTCTGCGTGTGTGTGTGTGTGTGTGAAGGACAATGGCAGAAAAGGAGAATATGAAATCTTTTACCATTCCTAAGAATCAGCAGTGTGCGGCAGCAACTTGTCCACTGCCCTGACCCAGTCCGACATTATGAATAGCATCAGGACTGTGGAATCACCGGACTGCAGGCGTGTGTGAAGTGAATATGTAAAGAGCCAGAGAAATAAAACAAGGTGTGTGTGTCGGAGAGAGAGAGAGAGAGAGAAGCGGAGAGCATCAGTATGCAAAGAAGAAGGATGCCAATCTGAGCTGCCGCACCCAGGGAGAGAAATACTCACTCCGACCCTCTCTTCTCCTCTACTACGTTTATTCCTCTACTATTTCACCAATTTACAGCTGTTCCTCTCTAACAGTTCAATTTGGAATACACTACAAAACGTTCACCTTCATACTATTGAGTTGCACCTCCCCATCTCAGATGTCTCAAGTCCTCCTTTAACCCGTCTCCTCCTCTTCATCTACTGCAGTGGATTTAAGAGGATCAACAAAGGGATCTCGGCTTTCACCTCGATTCACCTGGACAGTCATGGAAAGAGCAGCTGGTCCTAATATTTTGCACACTCACTGCAGAAACTCAAAGACGGAGAAGAGGTAGTGGAATTTTACCCGCGCTTCACTGACCATATGAACTTCCTCTGTGGTGGAAAAGAGGAAGTTGAGGTCTTTCCTTCCCCCTGCACTCATACCCTTTTTAGTCTGGTCCCTAAATGTCATGTCTGGTAAGTTCTTCCCTGGTTACCAAGGTCAGTCTTATCTCCTCTACTGTGTGTGTGTGTGTGTGTGTGTCTCACCAGGGGCCCACATCTCAGTTTAATTACCCACATGAAACGGGAGGTAAAATGTCAGCGATAGGAACCACTCTGATAGGAGGCCGACTGGGCTGGTTTAAAGAAACTGCGCACTTGTGATAAACTTGCAGTAAAAAAATCAAAATAAAAAAAAAATCCTGAGGTTAGGGGATTGATTTTCACCCATTAGAAACGTTTGGCCACATACGAGTTGTCAAATATGTGAGCCTATATTGCTACCAGATCTCAGCTTTTACTTTGGAAATTAGGATGAAACATCTTTTACCACCATAATGTGGTGAAAATCCCCACTTTTTCAGCCTCTCTGTTGCCTCCTGACATGTTCAAAACTGTAGTTCTCTGCCTGTCCAGCAGGTGGCTGTAAAGTCAATGCTACGGCTGGTTGGTACCAATTGGGCAAATTCATAATCCTGCAGTTTACCAGGCCCCTAATCCTCTCATCTCTCCCTCACATTGCTGTGGGCATTGAGATAAAGGAGTTAGACTGTAGACCTGTACTTAAAACCTCATTCTCTGCAACAATAAGCAAAAAGTCACTGCAGTCAAAACAAACGCACCATATTTATTTACGGTTAAAGCACAGAATAAAAAAAACATCAATATATCAGCTTTGTCCTGGTTTTAAAAATCTGAATAAGGACACGTCTGTCCACTTGAAAACAAAACACGCATACGCAGACAGCCTAGCTCCTATTGAGATCAGTGCAAAAAAATACTCCCCGGGGGTGATAATAGCTTTTAAGAAACAGATTTAAACTAAAAGGACAAACCGAAACAGAGTAAAGTGCATGTTTTGAGAAACGGCCCCCCTCGTTGTAGTTTTAGAAACCCTGAACAGGCAGCGAGGGCCACACGCTGAAAACAAACGCACCTAAAAAAAAAGGGACACATACATAATGGTACATACGCACAGGTTCAGCCTTAGTTTGAACATTCATATTTCATTACTGTACATACATACCCATACTACCATGAACGCACACTTGCCGTGTGATTCCGCTCGGCACATCTGCACGCATCCAGTGGTTTACATGCATACACGGGTTCAGCATTCGCTTCCTACTTAAAGACTGTACATACATTGGAGGTTACACAGGATCTACAGTATACCCGCTATCCAGTACAGAGGCAGACTACACACGCTGAGACAGTCTGGGCGACTGGGCACAACACCGACACGCACAGTTGAGTACACATTCATACACATTATGTCTCTTTCACACACTCGCACAGTTCCAGTCGTGTCCGTTCCAGTCCGGTGCAGTGAGGTTACATGGTATTGTATAGCACAGTGACGGTCCGCTGCTTTTTCTCAGCAGAGGCTTTGCGCGAGCGCCTCGAGGAGTGACCCCTACCCTGCTGGCGCGCCGTCGTCATAGCGACCGTGCCGTTACCGCTGCCGACCGGCTCCTCCCTCTCACCCGTCTCCTCTCGCTGACTGTGATGAGGGGCGGAGGAGAAGGAGAGGGAGGGCGGCGAGGACGACGACTCGTCGGGATCCCTGCCGCGATGGGACAAGACGGTCTTTTCGATGTGAGGGATTTGAACCAGCACCCTCTGCTTCTTCCAGGCGTCGTCCGGGTGAGATGGAGGCGTGGAAGAGGGGTGCTGGGGGTGTGGCGGCGGCGTCCTGCTGTGGGGCCTCAGGTCCCAGTCAGTAAGGTCATTGGCTGACAGCTCCAGACAGTCCAGTTTAGCCAAAGAGGCCGACCTCTTCATGAGGGAAGGGGGGGTGAGGCCCGCCTGGCGGATACGAGCCTCCAGCTCCATGGCTCTCTGCCACCCCGCCGGCTCCAGGAAACTCTTCCCCTGTCTCCCTCTGGGCCCCTGCCCCAGTTCCAGTCCTGCAGCGGTCTGTTCAAAGCCCTCTCCTTTCCAAGATCCTGGCTCCGTGTCCATCGCCTCTCTCGACCTTCGAGTCTGCCCCGGTCCCTGAGCCTGGCTGAGGTGATCTTTCTCCAGTTGTCCCAGCGTCTCTCCGGTCTCCAGGCCCCCCGCCTCGTGGAGGAAGGCCTGCAGCTCTCTGAGCGTCTGCTGGATCCTCTCCAGCTCCTGGCTGCCGCGAGCCAGCCTGCTCTGCGCATCACAGCAAGGGCCGCAGTCCACCCGCCGGCTCCGTGAACTGGAATCCAGGCTCTCGTCTGTGTCTGACTCCTGGGCCGTTACCCCTTCCAGAGCCACCTGGTTTGACGAGGCCTGGGGCCGGATCTTAAACTGCTGGTTGTGACTCAAGGGCTGCGACCGGGCCTGGGGTGAGGTATCCAGGGATGATGTCTGGGTCTGTGTCAGTGTATGGCTATCCATGGATGTGTGCACAATGATAGGTATAGCACCGGCGGCTTGGCTGATATTAGAGTCAGGGGAGTATAAAGGGTCTGGGAGGGTGTCCATGCCTGAGGAGTTGAGTCTTTGGAGTTCTCTGTGCGACCCTGTATGCTTGTCTCTGTCTTTGGGCTTAGCGTCAGCACATGCAGCCACGCTCTCTCCCTGAGTGAGACTGTGTCCTAAAGAAAGTGTTGGCTGTGTGGAGTGCTGCGGGGAGCGAGCGGGAGGATTTTCAGCGCTAGGGGAGCACGGGGCCGTTCGGACCGGAGGGTGTTCAGCGCTGGGGGAGCACGGGGCCATTCGGACCGGAGGGTGTTCAGCGCTGGGGGAGTGTAGCGGGGATCGCTGAGGCGCCGCCATTTCCTGCCTCAGCTTCTGCTCCAGCTGCTCGGTGGCCCGGCGCACCGAGCCCGCTGGCCAATCGCACGGCGGCGTGGAGGGGGACTGCGGGAGCGAGGGCGGAGTCAAGGAGCCATGAGTGACCTCGGCGGCCTCTCCGTCCTCCGGCTGTTCCAGTCGGGTCGGCTGAGGGCTTCGGGAGGACGGAGGGAGGGAGGAAGAGGAGGAGGAGGGAGTGGGATGGGAAGAGGCAGGGTGGGAAATGGATTCAATCTCAGTGACGATATGGCGGACCGATATGCCGTTGTCGTGGTGCTGATGGGTTCTGTCGGGGCTGGCTTTGTCAACACTGTCTTCAGCGTGTGGAGATGCCTGAGAGACAGAGAGGGAGAGGGAGAGACAAATGCAGACACAGTTTAGCGTTTGGGTTGTCAGTGAATTGTTGAGAGAAAGAAAGAAGTCTACAATGTTATTTGTATGCATGATAACATTACTGATATACAGTCTTGTGTCATCTCTGTTCTCTTGAGTGCGCCTCTATGGGGCACTACAAGTATTCCCTTTATTGTAGCAAATGGTTTGTTAATGTTTGTTTTGATACTTTTATTTTATATAATTTTATAACCTATAAAAATGATTTATTTGTTAGGATTTTTGACAGAAAAGAAGAGAAAAGTAGGAGAGATAGAAGAGTGAGAAGTGTTCACCCTAAATTCTTGTGACTATACTCTCATCCTCCAGCAGGTGTCAGTATGATTAAGAGTTGTGCAGTCTATTTAACTGGCTCAGTCCATTAGCTCCCTTATAGTTCATTGACAGACTCTGGTCAGAGTTCCAATCTGATTAATTGCTCAGGAGCCGTCAATAGATGACCTCACCAGAGACAGCTGGCTGCCACCTACTGTCACAGACCATGGTGACTGACAACACAGCGACAACACTTTGATATGAATGGAACGGAATGGAATTGAAAGCAGTTATACTATCCCTAAAGTACAACTGGATAGGAGGAGTCATTGTTCGGAATAACGCTTTTGACTAATAGTAAGAAGGGAGTGGCAGTAGCCTTTAGCTAAGATAAGAGCACACCAGAAAAAGGCAACTGGCCCTTCATTCATGTTCATATCTTCATGCTGCAAAGTGGCTGTAGCCAATGACTGTAGCCAACTTGATTTTAAGCCATTTTGCATGCCAATGACAACATACTGTTGCTGCTTTAAGGCTTTTGAGGCTATACAGTAGGCTAAGCAAGGAATGAGGCAACTTATTCTTCAAAAACTGTTATACAGACAGATGCTGTTTAGTACACACTGTTGCATACAGTCACATGCAAGCAGGTTTACATTATCAAAGACAAAAGGTTAACACAAAAGAAGGCAGTTGAGAATGAGTGTGTACCTGGCTCACTGCCTGACTCATCCCCTTCCTCTGCTCCTCTTCCTCCTCGGTCGCCGTTTCTCCGGGGTCCTCGAGGGACAGCGACAGAGTTGTCCTCTGCTGTGCCTGCTCAGAAAGTGTCCGGGTCCTACTGTCTTGGGCCAAGCCCAGAAATTTTTCCCTGGCGCTGAAGAAGTCGATGCTGTCCGTGCTGTGGTTGGAGGACCCATCGGCCTCGCCGCGGCTGTCGAAGGCACTGCCCGTCTGTAACTCACTGGGGTTGTTGTTGTCATCATTGGGACCCGGGGAAAGACCCAGGGGGAGAGGGGTGGCAGTCATAGGGCTGAGGGGGCTAGCTTTGTTACTCACTGAATCCGACAGAGAGTGCTCTAGAGTGTCAGAGTCACTGGATCCCATTGTCAGGGGAGAGATATCCTCTGAGCTGCTCCGCTCAGGCAAGTCGAGGGACAGGTCCACTGGTTTGCGTTCGGGCACCGAGCTGGACAGCCGTGTGAGAGGACCCAGGGAAGCACGCTGGGCTTCGGGGGTAGCGGGGAGGATGTGGAGCGACGGCGGGGGGTGGGGCACGGCGACGGGCAGCGTGACGGCCACCCTCGCCGAGTTGTCCGTCCTCTCCTCGGGGACGACGGTGGCCGCCCGGGGCCTGGGGAGGGGAGGGAGGAGGGGGTCTTCGCATTGGACACAGTCTGATTTGACCTCCTCCTCGTCCGGCGAGTCGCACACACCGTTGGAGTGCGTGTGCGGGTCAGAGGTGCGCGCGGTGGTGGATTTGGCGGGAGAGTCCAAGGCGGAGTCCTGGGGTTCAGCACCGAGGGCCTGCAGCACGGCCACGCCCAGGAAGTGATGCAAGGAGGGAGAGGAAGTGTTGTTGTTGTTGTGCGGGTCGGAGCGGCCCAGGGTGTGGGAGGCAGGCTTGCACATTGACTCAGGGCGATCTGATAGGTCACTGTCAGAGTGGGAGCGCCATAGCTTGTTGTGCCTCTGTTTGCTGTGGAAGAAAGGAGGGAAAATATGAAAATGACTAGACTGTAGAAACATGAATACAACATGGCAAACGTGTGTTTAAACAAGTCTTTAAATAAATATGTTAATGCTAATAATGCCTCTATATGTAAGCTTGGAAGTAGGCGGGCTTCCATATGAGTGCGCACCTGGCCAGCAGAATTCCCTGATACTCCTCCAGCTGTTTCATGAAGGAAGGGTTTGGCTTGGTGACGGCCCGTCTTTCTTTAACATAGTCAAAGGCAGTGTCCAGGTCCCAGCCATACTCCTTCATAGCATAGGCTATCACTGTGGAGGCGGAGCGACTCACGCCCATCTTACAGTGAACCAGACACTTAGCACCGGCTTTCCTAATAGGGGGACAGATGAAGAGAGCGATAGCTGTTACTTGCGTAGAACTTTATAGCAGACGACAAGATTTTGTTTATTAGGCAGGTAAGGCCACTCAAATCCTTGCAAAGAGAGGGCATTTATATGAGTGCACCATATTAGGAAAGGCTGACAAGCTATGTGTGTGTGTGTGTAAGCCTACTTGGCCTTGGCGATGAACTTGTAGGTCTCATTCCAGTACTCCAGCAGGTTGGTGGCCTCTTCATCGTACACTCTGATGTTGTGGTACTCAAACATCCCCGGGAAGAAGTTGTCTATCTCCCTGGTCACGTTCAGGATGTAGCGCACTCTGCGTAAGGAGGAGGAAGAGGGTTGACTGACCTTTTAATATCAATAGAACTGTCACCAATTCATATTTCACTCCAAGTTATTCAGATGCTGAGCGCTTAGCTAATGTGTGTCTAGTGGCTCAAATGTACCGAGATGAAACCGATCAGACGTACAGTAGTTATTGATTACGCTATCGCCATGTCAATTTTGACTGCAGCTTTGATACACTGATGAAACATTCAGTTTAGTTTACGCATGCATAATCAGCATATAGGCTATATTAAATTCAATGCATGAATCCTTTGCAACACACGGGAACGAAGCTGCAGTAATGGATTCTCTCATTTGAATGAACTTCCATTAGAGAACGCATTCGATACATCAAGTCTGATTGCTGCATAGGAGACAAATTAGTAACTTCAGAGTACAGAAGTGTTTGCTCTCTCTTACCCACTGTTCTGCAGCTCCTCCAGGTTAGACGCATTCCATTCAGAGCCCTGGAGACAACACAGGTTCAGTCAATACAAACATGCACAGAAATGTATTCAACCCATAAGAAAACCAAGACAGGGAGTCAGAACATACTAGTTAGGGAAAGGAAAAAAAGAGGGATGTTACTATCATGGTTCCTGCACATTTTCCATTTTAAATATCCATACTTTTTCCTCAACTTCAACTTTTACACCATTGACTGTAACCTACTAAATTGACTACAGTCTTACTAAAACTCGTCAGTGGCGTCAATTCACAATACGGTGGTCAATTTCAAAACTTCCTCATGGTGATTGTGTTTTTCCTGTTTTAAAAGACCTGGAAAATCATTCATACTTTCAAGACCTGCATAGTATTAGGACATGTGAACGCAGAGAAATTAGGTATCTGAATTGGGTAAAGGTCCCGTTTCTGTTGACTGTGGTCAAGAAGCAGGACTGAGAAATCAGAAGAATGCCTTGCCTAAACAGAGCTCACAGTTCTTACCAGGTAGACATGTTCAAAGATCTCAGTGGGGCTATCCATCTGTCCCAGGATGACTATCATCTCGTTGTCTATGAATTCCTTAAACTCCCTCAGGTTACACACCATCTGCATCTCCAGCTCTGTTCGAATCTGGGGAAGGACGAAAACACTTCAGGGATGCACAATAACACTTTGTGACTGCTGATAACAATTCAGACTGCTGATTCAGTGCTAAATCCGTGGACAAAAACGATTGGGATAAAATCCATTATTCTCTGTTAGGGAGATGAGGCAGAAATTGACATGTTATGTGGCTGTTACGTAATTTTAGTACTGGGAACATTGTAGTATTTGCACATTTATCTTAAATACACGTGCTGGATGTATGTATACACAAGAAGTTCTGAATAAGCAAATACTGGCAGTTTTACTGCTAAAACCTGCATTGGCAAAACCAGGATGTACATGGAACCCAAACCAAAATTTCACCCCATCCCCAGTCTGTGTGTGTGTGCGTCTCCCACCTCCTTAGAGGTGACGTTCTCCAGGTCTTTCTGCATCATGATCTCTCTGAGGCGCATCTTGATCAACCGCTCTGTGCGCTCTCTCTCTGTGGGCCTGTGGACACAACACAAACACCCTTGTTAAATACCTAAAACACACATTTTTTCTCAGGCTCAAAGACAATTTTCACCACAAACAACCGCCTTCACAGTCACAGAAATTACACGTGCATTCTGTTCACTGATTCGCTTTGACTTTAGTCTCAATGAGATTACTTGTTCCAAAAAAGAATTGCTGCTCTGTCTGATTCTCAGAAACTGGAGAGGGAACAGAAAATCTGAGAGCCGTGGCCCACTGGCGATCCACAACAAAGTCCCCTTGTAGAATACGCCTGTTGTTGTGCCTGGCTCAGCACCAGTCTTCTGTTTCTAACCACACTACAGGGGGACGCATTTAGCCTTTGGACGTCATGCTGATGATAGCAACAAGTGGCCTAATTACCTCTGGGGAGAGAAGCACTCCGTCTCTGTCTCTCTCCGTCTCTCTATGTATTGTCTATTCTCTCTCTCTCTAATTTTCCTTCCTAACCAATTCCTCACTGCAATAATACACAGCAATCGGGGTCAGCAGTCACAAGGACGGACAGTGTGACCTGCACAGGTGTGTAACTACTGGCTTTAAGTTTGTATGCATGCATGTTACTGTGTTGGAACACTGGAAAGAGTCAGCTTGTTTATCTGAATGCCTGACATTTTAATCACCCCAAGAGAGAAAGGCCTCAGGGTTTTATATGTGTGCGTATGTGAGAAAGATAGTGTGTAGAACCTGTCCACTCTCTGCCAAGAAAGTGTGTGTGTGTGTGTGTGTGTGTGTGGGGGGGGGGGGTGGTGGGGTAGTTACTAAGACACAGCAACACTTTAACCATGCAACATGCCCGGACACGCTCACAGATGGACAGAGATCTCAGATGGACAGACTGATGGATGGACAGGGAAACGGACAGAAAAAAAAAAAAAAAAAAAAAAAGAAAACCACAGAAATGAGGAACGACGCTAATGAGTAACTCCGACGCATAAAAAGTCATTGTGTGTCATTTCCCTGAATCACTGATAGAGGAATAGCCTACAGGAATTCAACCCCCATAAATCCACTACCATGAAAACACGCCGACGCCAAACCGCTTCCTGGTATCTCGTTCATTCAATGGTTCTACAGGGAAATCAGCTGGCACGTCAACAACCACTGGCTGATCACGTGACATTGGCAGTCACAAACACCGATCTGTGAGTGTGAGTCAGTGTGTGCGTGCGTGTGAGAGTGAGTGTGTGTGTGTGTGCTTGGATGTGTATGTTTGTGCTCAGAGGAAAAAGTGCATGTGATTGGTTATCTTAATGATTAGTGTATGGGAGAGTACAAACACACCCTCAACAAGGAGTGTACGTGTGTGTGTGGTTGTTAATCTTTCAACTGTGTGTTCATTGCCGGGCATACGGTAAAACTGGGTGTTTCTTGATTGTTGAGAAGATTAGTTTAGACTGGAGCTGGCACTACTCTCTCTCTCTCCCCTTCTTCACCCACTCCTCCCTCTTTCTATCTCCCATACATGCAGTAGAATGTCTCTCCTTAATCCACTCCCTCCCCGCACCCCAACTCTCTCTGTGCTCATCTCCTTCTCTTCGCCCGCCACCTGCTTCTGTCCATCCCTGTGTTTGTCTACCTATTTGTCTGTCTGGACCCCGTTTTTCCAAAACGTAAATCAAGCCGGCTAAAGTCCAAGCTATTTCGGACACTCCAGGCTCTCCGTGAGTGTGTGAGTGTGTGTGGGAGTGAGAGACGCTCCCATACACACACACACACACGCTCCAGACAGCCAGGCACGTGAGTGCGCAGCAGGAAGGGGAATTTCTCTGGTAATAGTGAAGACATAAATCCACCTGCCAGTCGCGTCATTTGTACTCATTATGCTTCCTTGTTGATCTGTTGACAACTCGGTGTCACAAAGATCAAGCAGCCGAGAGTTTGTGTGTGGGCGTGTGCGTCTGTGTGCACATACTTGCGCAATTGCTCCTGTGCCTGTATGCGTACCTTTGTTTTTGTTTGTGTGTGTGTCTCTGTGTTGCTTTTTGCTACTGCAGAGAGCATGTGACCCCTGCGCCTCTGGAGTCCAGAACACTGAGGACTCACAGCACCCAATATTCTGCTGTGGAAGTGTGTTGCAGCAACACTACAGGCACGTGACACAAGGGGGTTAGGCAATGATGTCGGGAAGATGTGACTGAGCTTATTTCTGACCGTGTGAAAATACAGCTACTGTGAAACGTATATGGACTTCTCTGAATCTGTGATGCAAGTGTGTGTGTTTGCGTGAGAAAGAGATATTTGGATGTTGCAAGTCTCAGGCATTGTATTTCTGGGTATACATCTGTCTGTCCCTATGTTTTTCCTCTACCCTACTCCTCTCACATGTTGGTGAAATGCATCTGCATGTGTGATGTGCACGGTTCCCACCATTTGTAAAATTCCATGACTTTCTATAACTAAGGTGGAGCGCTTCTATGATCTAAAAATAAGAAATTCCCTATTCCCTATATTGGTTTGTTAATGTCATTCTGCAGCTTAGAAAAGTTCTCAAGGGGCAAACAGTCTGGCCTTCAACGAATCTGTGGCACAAGTGTGAAAATACATTTATCAAATTCCCTCACATTCCCCGTTCCTCTACAAATTCCATAATATTCCAGAAATTCCATGACCAGTGGGAAAACCTGGATGCGTGTGTGTGTGTGTGTGTGTTTGCCCTCCCTCTCCTCCCCTACTCACACGTCAGTGAAGAGGACGGGCGAGTCGGCGCGGTGCGACTCCACGTCCTGCATGGCGTTCCACTCATTGATGCAGAACTGGTCGGAGGAGACCCTGCTCTGGTAGTAGCTGACCCAGGTCAGGAACAGGCTGCCTGGGTAGTAGTTGTGGCAGCGAGCCACCTCGCACGCCTTGTGGAGCGACTGGAGGGCTGACCTGAGACGGAGAAAGAGAAACAAGAGAATTCACGCTTAAGAAATAGGTAGCTCGTCTGGAAAGGAAAAAGAACATTTGCCACTTTCAGCGCAGTCGGAGGCGTCTTTTCCTGTGAGGAGTGTTTTTGTAACTTATTCGCCTTATCACCTTATTCGTGAACACAAGGGTCTTTGTCTTTGGGGACTTCATTCCTCCCATTCACATCAAGCCTCTGTAGAAGGTTTATTTAGAAGCTACATTTATTTTCCCAGTGATTGGACAAACGCTATTGCTCAGTTCACACATCTTGTAGATTTACTTGGGATTTCAACCCCATAGAGTAAAATAGTATGGACACTTGGAGCGAATCATGTTCTTTTTTCATCTAATGAATGACTAGGGGGTAAAAAAAAAAGCAATGAATCAAACCATGAGGAGGGTGGGACAATGACCAAAGGAGGAAAAAAAAAAAGGTGACAGGTGGAGGGAGGAAATAAGTGAGAAGGAGAAAAGATGAGGAGTGAGAGAGATAGAAAGATAAGGGAGGAATTAATAATGGCATAAGAGAAATATAACAAGGGAGATGGGTTGGAAAAGTGAGTGAGAGCGAAGGGGGGAGAGAGACTGCGGTGAGAGAAGAGGAAGATTACAGCGATGAAGAGACGTGGTACAAAGATATAACCAAAGATAACTGGAGGTAGCGGAGGAAGTTTAAGAGAGAGGGAGGTCAGAAGAAGAGAAAAGTGACAAGGGGACAAAAAAGGGAGGAAATGAAGACGGCAGATAAGGAAATGAAGAGGCAAAACCGGTGGGCGAGACGGGGAGCGATAAGAAGAGACTGGAAAGCTGAGAGATAACGAGAGGAGAAGGAAGAAGAGGGAGAAGATAAGGAAATGTGACAAAGATACCCGGCTGGAGGTCAAAGTCGGCGGAGGAGTGAAGGTATGTGCAGAGTGCAGTGCTGCCAGTCTCTTTTTATGCCTGTGGCCTTTATGCAACTTTGAATTCTTATCATTTTAAAAGTCTGTTGACAGCAGGGACTCATCCCACATCTCTGTATCTATAAGGAGGGAAGAAACACAGGTTGACAAAAGAGTACTCACCACATGGCCTGGACCGAAACTGGCTTGAAAACATGGATCCTGCTGACCGTCGACACACTGAAACCACTGTGGAGAGTAACGAAAAGTTCATAAATGGGATGCCAAGTTAACCGGAGTAGAGCAGTCAGTTTCCCAGGGGAATAGTAAGAGGAAGTAGAAGGCAGGTGTGGTGTCTTACCCGTCTCCATCCAAGTGGATCAGGGTGTCACTCCACAGAGGTAGAACCAGACCCACCGTGCAGCAACTGGGCAGGACAAACAACACCAGTTGTTTAAGTTAAACAACAGTACAACGAAACAAGAGAAACTGGTTCTACTTTATAATACAAGGACGACACAAAAAAAGCAAAGCAAAAAGAAATAAGTGATAACCGAAATTCCTATCAAATATAAAAAGGCAGATAAGAGCATGCTGCTTCCTCCTTCACTTTAAGAAAGCTTGCATTTTAGCCGCTGGCTACACCACACTGACAATATTCCATTTTATTATAATGATTTTTATGCATAGAACACTTATCAAAACAGAGATACAATATAAGATAAAAATGTGATCAAACAATAAAGAAAACAAGGCACAAATACACAGAATTAAACAAGAATAAAACCAGACACATAGCTAGGCATGAGTCCAAAACACGTCTTGAAGGTGATCAATTAAAATGTAGAGCTCAACCCTAAATTGCACTGGCTGCTATCGAAGCTAAAACAGGGGTAATACAGTGTTTCTCCTTAGCTCTTGTCAAGAGTCTGGGATTTTATGGGAGCCAAGATCACATTACAGGACACAGTAGTGTACTGTTGCCATGGCGCTGACCTATCAGAGGAGCTGAAGTCCATGCCCAGCACGATGCTCTCCTCGGTGTCTTGTCGACCATTGGTGGAAACCACCACCATGTAGCGCGTGCACTGGGGGTAGGCGCTCTCCAGACGCACCGCCTGCAAGGGAGGACAGGTAGGAGAGGTGGAGGGAGGGAGTGAGGAAAGGAGAGAAAGGAGGAGGGAGCAGAGAAAACAGAAATGTAATTCCAAGTCACTTCACTCATTTCTCATTTATTCACAATAAATATGCAGGAATTTGTCCAGGTAGCACTTGTGCAGAGTTTCACGGTATAAACTAACACATGGTACAGGTACAACAGGAGCTCAAGGAGAGGGCAAGAATGCATATCACTCTCTCTATATATAAATATATATATATTTAGGTATTTATTAATTCAGTATGTATCGGCATTCAACATTATAGCAACATGACACACAGTAGAGTTACAGGTGTAGAGGGAAGTGTAGTGAGTGTCCCGTAGTGCCATTAGTCCAGCGTACTGTGAGGTAGTTATACTGTACAGAATGAACAGCATGAAATTGCTATGATGGTTAGAGCAAATTGCTATAATTTCCGAGGCTGTAAGGTCAAGCAAAGCCTGAAGAGACGGAGGGTTGTGGAGACAGTAGTGGACTCAAAGAATAACTGTTAATACCACCCAATCACTTATCTCCCGAAGGAAATTTTTTTTGTGTTTCTGTGTGTGTGTGTGTGTGTGCGTGTGTGTAGTACTGACCAGTCGGATGGTGTCCTCCGGCCGCAGCACAGTGAACATGGTCTGAAGGTGTTGCTGGAGGTCACCTGGAAACAAAAGGATTTCGTCATCTAGTGTCATTAACATCAACATTCACATTCTTGGCATTTAAATTCTGACGTGGCAAAGTCTCATGTTTGTCAGAGTCTCCTTCCCTTAGGCCTACGTCCTGCCTCACTTCTGACTAACACAGAGAAAAAAAAAAACTTTTCTCTGAAACAAGCAAAGTTGCTAATGCTTTTTATAGTAATTGGCAGATCTCGCATCAAAGCTGAGCAACTCCTCCACTCGAGGCTGTATTTTTCCACAAGCAGCAGCAGAGTGTATTTCTCATCATTTTCAAATTTCATTATCAAAACATTTGCAGCTTTTTTTGTGTGCATTCTTTGAGAGTTTTGTCATGTAACCGCCAAACGAGCTAGCCAACCAGTTAGATACAGCAGTGGGTTATAACTGAACTTATCTGCCTTGTTGGGCAACAGCTCCAGTTAGCACCAGCTGTTAGATACAAGGCACTAGAGGAATGTCTGTTGGAAAACATGTTCTGTTATTTATCTCATGGTCTTCTATAGGGGTTCATTTCTGGGGCCAGAGGCTGAGAGTCAAGCAGATTGGAAAGAAGCATTGGGAGATGCTGCAGCTGTTGTGTGTGTGTGTGTGTGTGTGTGTGTCTCTTTACCTGTGTGCTTGTTCCTGCGCTGGCTGATGCGAGGGGCGGAGTTAGGGGTGGGGCTATTTCCCCTGGGAAGGAAAAGGGCAGCTCCTTTTACTGTCAGGAAACTCTCACTAATACTGGAAGAGAAAAGAAGAAATAAAGACATCAATATACGCCTCAAAGCCTAGAGACAGACAGGGACTTTAATCAAACTTAGCATTTTGACCTATTTATATAATCACATTTATTCTTCCATGTAGCCTAATTTATGTAATTAAATAAATGTACTTCATTTGTGTTATCACTTGCACGCACATGCTGACCATGATATCTCAAAACAAGCCGATGAGGGGGACAAGGAACAGACCAGTGCTGTCATGGGCTTATGTCAGCATCACAATGCCTCATTCAGCCGGCCTGCAGCTCTGCCTGCAGGCTCCCCAAATCAGAACTGACAGACCGGTGCAAGCAAAACAAGATCCGAGCCCCAATGTGAACTCAGAACACAATGTTCTCTGCTCCTCCACACAGCTGGATTACGCACACAGACACACATACACACACACACTCAACAACAGCTGCCAATAGGGAGGGATGGGGATGGGAGGAGATTGGGGGTCCTAGAAGGAAGACAGACTGAGTCCCCTCCTCCACACTGTTTTGCCAGAGATAAGAGCTGGCCAGCGCAGCGCTCCACTAGGGCAGGTCATATTATGTGGAGTTCTGCTCCTCTCTGGAACATTTAATCTTATTAACTGTGACTGAGGTCACTGCATAGAAGAGGAGGACAAAATATAAACTGAGGTCAATGTTTCAACTGGATACCAGAGAGTGAGTGTGTGTGTTTATGTCCGGCACGCTTGCATGTGTGTGACTGACTAGGTTTCTGTTCAGTGCCTCACTGTGGCACACTAACCCAAGTCACTCACGATGCTAATAAAACAGGTTGGGAGACCTACTTCTGCAGCTGCTTATGACGGTGTCAAATGACAGCCACGGGACCAGTAAACTATAACCTTAATGATGCTAAGCTAGGAGACAGCCTGCTCTGACTGGAGCTTATAGACAGTTGGCACATGGGTGATGGTACCCCTGCCTTCATTCAGCAGTGTGGGTGCAGCAAGCACAAGAAAACTGTCACCACTGCCAGAGAAACTCATGCATTAAAAAAAAAAAAAAAACTTCCCAAGTACAGCCATCATGATTGGAATTCACACTTCTACACCGAGGAGGAATCCATCGAAGAACATTTTTAGCTCTGCAACTTTCGTTACAGCCAACACCGAGACCACAAGTCAAACTGCCATGAACTTACCTAGGAACAGGCACAGTCATGACAGCCAGCCAAACTCGGGTCTTAAAGTTGAATTTTTATTTATCTGCTTGGCTATGCCCAGTTGTAGTGGTGTTGATTTGTTTTTGTTTCTTTTTGACATTTTAGCTCCTTTTACACAACACGTTAATTTCTTGATTTTTTTTTAATTACTCAGTGAACTTCAGTGAAGGCTACAGTGCTCACTGCAATTTGTTCATAAGAAAATTACCTTTGAAATTTGAATAAACACTGCCAGTACACGCCAGTTTATAGGGAAAACACTGATGCAGAGAGTTGGCAGACCTGTTCTGCCAACTTCTGTTCAAATGTGACTATAATGGTTTCACAGTCTAGAAGGCTAGACACACAAATGCTGAATGTCACTGAAACTTGAGGTGCTCACATCAAAGCTGAGTATATCTATCTATTTCTAATTACAGAGAGAATTGGCCGGCATTATTTTCACTGGCATCCACTGTGTTGACTTTTAGGACTCGTGTCCCATCTCTTCCCTGGCAACAGGCTACACTCAATGAACCCACCTTCTACAGTTCATCAAGTTCTACAGCTCTTCCCTTTCACAGTCAAGGCAAAAAAAGGCCAGTGCCGTCTGCCACTCAGTCTTCCTGTCATCCCCTTGTTCCCTGTAACTTCATCTCTCCATCCTTCCAGCCATCCGTCTGTCCTTCCTGCATTTTGCTGAGACCATGGATGTACAGAATCAGGAGGCACAGAGACAGACGGAGAGAAAACAAAAACATAAAAGCGCAGGCTTGTGCTGAGCTCATTTCCCATAACCCATCCACCCCTGACCCAGCTGTTTCCTCTCACTCTCTCCCCTCCATCACTTCCTCTTCTCTGCATTTCTCACAACTTCGGTTCTCAGCCCACATTTCACTACCTTCACACTTTCTCCTCCTTCTACAGTAGGTCACCTCCTGTTCTCTTATTTCATCACTAACACTGCCCGTTCCCTTTTTTTTTTTAAAGTGTCTTTAAACCTCTACGCCCTTGGTGCATCCTTCTGAGTTGCGGCAAACACCAGGCTAACAGAGATAGCTCTTTGGGAATGTTTTTTGTACCTTCCAGCAAAATGATGGACAGTATTATTTAATTCATAAGGAGTTAGCACAATGAGCGAATGTACATGAGTTAAGCTATATGAATTACAGGTTTCTTTTGTTTTCCAGTGTCATCTCTCCACAATATAGAATATATTGAAGAATATATCGAAGACTTCTCGGATGGGGGGTCCTAGGACAAAAGCTTCTATGACTGGGGTTTGTGGCCCAATAAGTATCCATTTGGGGCTCCCTGACATCGGTTTAGGCACTCCTGAGATAACCAGTTCACCTTGCGTTATTCACTTCAGCTTGTTCAGCATCTAGACCTGCTGTATCAGTGTCCCATTACACTCATGCACGGGCTCATGTGCTTGGCAATGACCATCTATAGCAGCACTACTGTACAATGTCATCTGTAATATAACACTCACACTCTCCCTAAGAAATACACACATGTAAGGCCATGCACGTGCATGCACGCTAACACATACACTTGCACACCTCCGCATACAAATAGACGCATTGAGATGGTGGAATCTAAGCCTAGGAGTCGGAGGGGGGGTGTAAATGACTGTCAACCATGGGCTAAAAATACAGTAGTCCTTTAAAAGTCTCAGCTATTGATAGACTGCATTCAGAGGAGCTAGGCCGACTTACTGTACATAGAAGCTTCTCTTTGAAGGCAGGGATCTGATAGCCCACTACAGAGGAATCTGTGAAACCTAGATGTAGTCTGATTATTTGGACTGAGGAACTCTAGGCTCTTAGGCTAGTGGTACAGACACACAGAGAGGCAGGGCTACGAGGGGGAAATACACATTTGGATGGCATTATCTTGGGCTATTTCACACACATTCACACAAGATACAGCCATGACGCCACACCAAGGCTCTTGTCTATTTCTTTTTTGCACCATTTTCTTACATTAGCGGTAGAGATTTGAGCAGGACAGGTCACAGAAGACAGCCTAGACATCTAGAGAGGTGTTCTTCTCAAATAGGCTGGGTGAATTAAGAGCAAAAGGAGAAATGGAGAGAGACAGAAGGATAAAGAGGGATGAACGAGGGATGGACAAGGAATGATGGGGGATAAAGAAGGGCCCAGTCAGAGTGAATGTATAACAGAGGAGTGGGGTGGGTCATCCTTTGGCATGCGGCCGTCCCAGGCCCTGGGCAGAGGCGGTAGGTACTTGTTAGGGCAACAGTCACAGACACAATCATCACTATGTAAGGACCACTCCACACAGCAGGCAGATAAGTGGGTGAGCCCCCCTCCTGTCCCTGCCCATATTAGTCACTCTGAGGAGGGGAGTGGGATAAATATAGGGCCAGGCTGCATGCACAGCAGGCCCCACTAAGGCCGTACGAGTTCACACCAGAGTCAGATTCGGCCCATGAGAGAGACCCCTTTAGTTAGTTAGTGCGTGTGTGTCCACAGGTGCATATTAGGCCTTGCTGCTTGGGAGGCACAAAAATGGAAAATGTTCAAAAAAAGACGGATGAGCAGAGAGAAACAAAGACAGTCAAGTTAAAGATTTATTACAATTACAAAGCAGATGCTTGGGTAAACCGGGAGACATAACGAGCCAGTGTGATCAGGAGAACCAAAGCAGAACAGGGTCAGGGCTGAAAGAGAAAGGGAGATACCTGTCCAAACTAAAGATAGACTTTCTAGATCCACTGGCACGCACACCAGTCAATGTTCAGCCAAGACCTGTTGCCTTTTGTGTGTGAGTGGGGAACTCCCGCTAGTTCAGCTCCAGTTTCCTTAGAAGTCCAGTGTGCAGGCCAGGGTCAGAACAAACACAAGCCCTGAGTGCCAGCCACCTCAGTGAACTGCACATACCTGACGCAGGCATGCAGGGCTATTCTGAGAGGAAGAGGAGGGAAATGTCCTTCTAACTTACAGTATACCTAAACTCTAGACAGAGAGGCAGAGTTGAGGAAGGTCAAGTGAGAGATTTGAGAAAGTCTGCTGGTGCTTTAGTGTACCAAAAGTAGGCAGCAGAGTGGTCCAATGTAGCTCAGTGGGTAGATATAGGCTCGTGGCAGTAAAAGTGAAGGGGTTAAGGGGATCCACTCCCACTGGGATTTATACACTCTGCATTGTACTTTTTTTCAGATGGGGACGCTCATAAGAAGCTCACATTGGCCTGTAGAAATTAACCTAAGTGGCACACGGGCCACATGTCCATTTCAAAACACAATCAGATTCCTGGAAACAACAACAGCGCACCACAGCTAGTCACGTCCCCATTCCTCTCCACTTACTGAAGCCAAGGACACTAAATTAAGGCAGGTCAGATCATTACTGAACCAGCTATGTAGGTTATTTGATTTTGGGGGCATCACACACACACACACACAAACACAAGCAGTGACCTATATCTGCCTTCCCTGTTCAGCTGCCAAAGTCTCTCTCACTCACACACACACTTCAGCTTGTCACGTTTCAGGCTTATCGGTTTTCTTCGGAAAACATGTATGCAACACACACACACACACACACACAGGCACCAACGGAAGAGGGGGGTTTACTGGTATGTCTAAAATTAGTGGGATAACAATGGTGCTTTAGACGCAGTGGTACCACAGGTAACACTTTACTCCATCAACAGCTCCAAGGCTTGTAATTACTCGAATCCTGGTTAAACATTAGAGTCCTGCTGACATTCTGACGCATATAGGTGTTCACACTGCAAACATGCAGACGCGTATGTACACACACTACAAACATACAGACATGTATGTACACACACACTACTATAAATTAGTCAGTTACAGTTATATGATATTGTGTCAAGGGTCTCTCAGAATGCAAGTCTGTCCCCTGCCTTGTTTGCTCACCATAAGCACTCCAGAGGGAAGCAAAAAATAATAATAATAATAATAATAAAAAATACAATTCTGCTGTCCCCATGATGCCGCATGGCCTACAAAACAAGGAAGTTAGAGCTTTCCCACATCTGCTGCTATTTACCAGACCCACGCGCCTGCCAGTATGCAGTGTGTGTGTGCCATGCTGTAACATCTTCCCATAAATGTCCCTTGTGCAAACCAAGATTAAAAAAACGTTTGCTTAATGGCTGGGCCCTGCCCCAATAAAGACTAAATGCTCAGTTTACTCAATAACCTCACCACACAATCATGTGTAAAATGGCTTAAAAACAAAGCAATCAAGAAGCAGGCTGTCCTTGACTTTCCTTGACACCCACAGGAGGAGGCCAGTTCTCATGCAACCAATTATTGATTGGCAATGTAACAAAACCCAATATGACCCCACACAGCAAAACAGAGAGATGCTGTTCAAGGAGCAAATCTGATCGACTTGGTGGGAAATGGAGGTGATGTTGTTTTCATCAGGTTTTAATCCAGTTACTTTTATATTGAATTTTTCACATTTCAGCAAAATTGCAAGGCTTATCTGAGCTAACTCCACATCACAGTTGGGAAATACTGGAACAGGTCAGCCTTTGATCCATCATGAAAGGGCAGGCTTTGCTTTAACCCCATGTACCAGTGAACTAAAGCCTTTTGCATCTCTCAAGCAAAAGGAAGCCCTTACCTTCCTTTACCTAGCTGGCTGCAAACGCCATAAGAGCACTGGGTCAATCCAAGAATGATGTTAACTCCTAAATAACCCACCAAAGGCAAATAATCTCAGCATTAGTATTAATGCAGCCAGAGACACTGATAATGTTTGGTTTAGTCTATTGACTTTTGGGGAAACAGGGCTAAAATAACATGTAAATAGAGGCTTTGTATGTCTTGTAGGCCAGAAACTGTTATCTGAACAGTGGCCAATCAATGCAAACAGGAGACTGTAGAATACATTTCATAGTATAGTACTAGGTTACTAGGAGATCCAGTGTCATGCCACAGAGTTAGGCCTAAATTATGTTGAAAAATGACATTCAGCTATTCCCTGGTTTCTTTAATTAAGTGTGAAGACCTAAAGTGGATACAGGCCCATTGTTGTGGGTCCGCCCATAAGTCGCAATATTTTATGATGAGCCTGGGACGTGAGACAGTAACTCCAGTCGCCGGTATATGGTTAAATGGTGCGTTTGAGTCTTAAATATGGTTTAAGAGGTCTTAAAAACATAGCACTATTTTCTAGAGAGAAATTTCCCTAGTTGCACAGATATAGGCCTATACTTTACTGTATTTTATTTTTTTTTTTCCGTCAGGCTTATTTGAGGATGAAATTTGTTTTAAACTTTATTTGAATTGGCATTAAAATGGTCTTAACAATTTAAATTTAACTTAGAGAAACCTGTAGTCATCCTTTTGTTTTTGTTTTCCCTCAGAAATAGAAATTAATTTTTTCCAGTCCCAACTGTCTTCATTCAGATTTTGCTCAAAATGTTGTGACAATATCCAACAGTGAACCAGTACTGTATAACGAACTGTGAGCTGAATGTCATTACATCTCTACAATTTGGCTATACGCACACACATACCCACCTGGACTAGAGTTCAGCAGGTCTCATTGTGCTGTTGATATGTGGAAGGCTGTGCCACAAGGAAGTAAGCACACTCAACACTCACATGCCCACACAAACAATATCACACCCATAAACCAACAGGGGGGGGGGGGGGGGGGGGATAAGCCCAACTGAAGCTCTGATACAGAGATCAGGTGGGGTATGAGACCGCTCGGCTTAATAAACCAGTGGCATTGTGGCTTTATATGGCTGTCTCCATACAGCATGTGTCTGCACCTGGGAGACAGGTAGGATGATTCACATCTCATGCAGAGCCATTATGTCTGAATAAGGTCAGGAAGGAGCACCAAGATGAGTAACACCCTGCTACGTCACCAGGAAATACCATAACATTGATGTTGCAAAACTGTTACAAATGTATCGGCTTACCACACTGCTATAGCAAATGATGCAACCTTGTCGCGAGTCACACTTTCTCCCAATATGTAGCCTGAACACTATAATGATTTAGTACAGACTTGAATGCATTAGTGACAACAGGGTGAATACAACACCATACTGCAAAGAATACATTTAAGGGATAGGCAACCATGCACCATAGAGGGCCGAGAATATGCAGGTTTTCATTCCAACCACAGACTACACCAGGTGATTTCGCTGATTAGTGCCTCCTCTGGTTGGTACTCTATGGCACCTGGTTGCCTATCCCTGCCATATGTACTTAAGAATATGTTTAATGATGTTTCAAAAAATAAACAAAATGTAGCCTATTTATACATTTGAAATCTCTAAACATACTTTGAAATATATGCTGTGGTATAACATATTTTGTAGTATATGCAGTGATAAATAAGAGGTGGAAAATTCTGGCCTGAGGCCAACAACCACCAATATAAAAAAAGCTTTGATGTCTATTTTTTCCCCTTCTGAAAATACCCTGACCTCATAACTTACATCGGTTTGACACTACTACGATGTACACAACGATGAGTTCAGGTGAGTTTACCCTCCACTATATCCCGGAGTGAAATCTATTTTTCGCAGCATGAGGGATGAATGGCTTAATGGAATATATCAAAGTGGGAGCTAGATTTTACCTTCTTGTTATCAAAGACAGTGTCAGTTTATTAACTTACAGCTGGTTGATCTGATTTTGAGACACCACCGCGTCGTCGCTGAAGTAGGGCACCATCTTGGCCCCGCAGCAGGAGCAGAAGCAGCCCGCCGAGGAGCTGCCGGAGGCGGACACCGAACCGAGGGTCATGCCGGCGGAGGCACCGTCCGAAGGAACCGAAGAGGCTGGGGGGGGGGGGGGGCGAGTGTCAAGTGTTGTCGGTCCGGGGTAAAACTCTCACTCCTCTCCTATCATGTGGACCTTCATTGCAAGGAGCCGAATCGATATCTTCATTAGGTTTTAAAGGTCGTAATAAAATGGAAAAAGACGAACTCCGCGACGCAAAAACAGGGAGATGTTCCCAAATCGTATTGCTGTTCCAATAAAGTGAGCAGCAGTACTAAATCTAGCACATGATGTTCCTCCTCCTCCTCCCCCCGACAGCAGCCACTGTCCAGGATTCACAAGAAAGCGAAGGCGAGTCTAGCGCTAAGTCAATTTCCGTCCTGGTAACCCAAAAATCATCTATTCCCATCCCAAGAGAGGGCTTGTCCTTTCCCATGTACAGTATGAAGACATATGACTTCGGTCAAACTCTCACCAGACAAGTCATAGGAGGGAGGAGTTGGAGACATGTGCTTTGGGGAAACAGGGGAGCCAATGGGGGCAAGAGGGAAGTGCGACGGCCCACACTAACAGCGCTTCTGCATCGACACCTGCTGAGACACAGCGGTCTGTATACCAGCGATAGGCAACCATGTGCCATGCAGGTTTTAATCCCATCCAAAGACTACACCGGGGGATTTCATTGATTTGGACACCTTCAACCGGAGAGAACTAATCGGTGAAATGGCCTGGTGCAGTGTGGATGGTATAATGAACTATAAGGACAATCACCTGTCTTCATTGCATCAAAAACAAGAGTTGTGATAGTGGTGTGTGACTACATTTGACAGCAAGACCTTGTGCCAAGTGACAAAAAGGAGACTATGGAAAAATAAATTAATTTATAACCGCTATGAATCAAAATGTTTTATTAATCTCAATGGTCCTACATCATTATGTTAATATTTTTCAACTGCTGTCCAGCAGCTGATTGAGTGTCTCAGAGGAATTGCATATAAAATAGTCAAGAGGTGATGTGTGCCTTTGGCTAAGAGAGTCAATTAAACCCACATGGGGCTGTGGGTTTGGCGAAGCCAGCTCATGGAGGAGAATCCACTTGTCCCCTCTCCACCCTTCTCTCTCCACATCCACAAACCTTGCGGTGTTACATAAGGAGCGGGAACAAATGAGAACCAGGCTTATCCAGCTGTCACAGACTGAGCTGCTGTAGTGGGCCGATAGTGTCGATCGGTACACTGTAACTTCTTTCTTACTCAAGAACGGCTGGGTTAGGGACGCTTGAGGTGCACACAATGCTTTGGCTATCTTTTTTATAGCCTATTAAACAGCATTACACTCTTTGGGCGTACTTAGGTCTTGGGCTCTATGGAATTTGACAACAACACTTTAAAAGTACAGCCCTACCATTGCGCTCAAAGCACCTTGTGGCCTATAAACAAATGTAACAAACACATCTGTAGCCACCTATTGTGTTGTAGAGGAGGTCAGCTCTATTGTAATGCTTATGGGAGACCAGCTTCATGTTTTGGCTGTTTTCCAGTGCAGACTGGTTATCGATAGGGAGTGTGACTAAGAAACAGGGGACTATATGAGTGCTGTTATATAACACACCTCTGGCTCAGTGTTTACAAACTTCCCCAGCCTTGAGCCTATTGTTCTCCAATCTGCATAGTACAACAGTGTGATAGGTCTGTGCTTGGCTGGGCCTACAGTGGGCTCTGAAAGTATTTGGGAGGTGACACACTTATTTGTGTTTAGGTTCGGTGCTCATATCTATGCATTACAAATTATACAGTGACTACGAGGTTGAAATAGGCGTACAGAAAGTCTATTTTAAGCGTATTGTCATTCCTATTAGAGGAACAAATAAAGGTCTATGTTACCTTTGTATATGGCATGTCAAAACATTTAATGTGTTAATATTTCTGGTACACAAAAGTGTGGGGACCGTGTACAAAATGCAGTCTAGATACATAACTGTTCATCCAGTATGGATGAAAATATCCTTAAATTAGAGCTGACTGTCTGCACTGTACTCTCAAAGTCATTGTATGATTCTATACCCAAACTAACGGAATGATTGGAGCTGTATATGAAATAAAACTCTACCATTCATTATCTCAACAGAAGTCTTCCAAACCAACATGTGCAGTCAGTGTGACACCTATTGGATTATAATAAAAAGGCCTAAAATTAGCTGAATTTTGGGAACTGAAATCACAATAAACAATTATGCACAATTGATCATGCAACCCTATAGTGGTGTATTGTATTGAAATATTTACCTGCTGCTGTGGTGAAACCCTATGGCGTTATACTGTCTCCATCTCAGGACTTCCCATATTACAGGCTATGGTATTTCTTGTCTTGGGTGCGGCTTGTCTGCGAGATATTTCCCTTCTACACCATTTCCTATTGGTGTAAAAGGTTGTCTTGTGTTACTTGTGTCTTGTAATAAATATATATTTTTTAAATTACCATACTGCAGCCTTCGCAATGTAGTGCATTCTCTCACATCGCAATATAAATATGAACTGAACGTATTGTTCAGCCCCGCCATCAAAACACAAAGAGGTCAGCCCACATCCAGTGTTTTTTAACAAGATCCCAAGGTGAACAACCAGTAGCAGCTCAGCTTCCTCTACATACTGTACTGAACTTGGCATAATACCAAGTGCAGAGTGACATCCGTTACAATGGTGTTATCAAATTAAGGCTAAAGGTCAGCCCCCCTTCCTCTCCTGGTCACAATAGCCACCAGGACTGCTTCTATGCCTGAAAACCCTTAACGTAGGAGGGACCACAAGACCTTGGATAGCAGATGACAAGGTAGACCCAAAACACATACAGTACATAGTATGAGGGTGTGCATGTGTATGGAGGGGGTGCTGATCATTCTGAGTACACAGCTCTTCTTCTTATCTGCCTACTTTTTTCTGTTTGTGTGCCTCAACTAAACAAAACCAATCCATCCATGACAAACATGCAGTTCTTTCTGAGTTAAGATACTAGACAGTCATTCACAGTACATTACACTTAATGCCATAGTATTTTATGTTTTGTTTTGTTTTCTGAGATTTGGAGTGAGAGATTCAAACAGCTGCCAAAACAATTCAGACATATGTTCTGTCCTTAGGAATATGATTAAATACATACAGAAACAGTAGCAGAAGTAACAGAGGGCTTAGCCTGTGGCATAGGAAACTTTCAAGTAGCATGTGACAGTGTATGTGTGTTTGTATATGTTTAACATTGGACTCCACCAAGAGCTCAACTGATTACATCGCAAGAGAAAACAAATGAAAACACACACACACACACACACCAACACCTGCACTACTCTGGTTACACTATACTTGACATCGTGTCACCTTCCTTTCGACAACTCTTGCGTCACAAGTCAGTTTGCCCAATGAGCGATGTCAGCCACTGTTACCAACAAATCCAACACACACACATACACATGCACACACAACTGCTCTGGTCATGTGGTTCTGTTTAGGGTCGTCAAGCTTACTAGTACCCAGTAGTAACTTATTTGTCTGTGGGCTGGTAACATGAGAGGCTGCTGCTGTGATGTTTAGCTGAGCCCTGGATGAGTTGCACAATCGTCTCCTGCTCCTTCTCTCTGTCACTCTTGTGAATGAGACTTAGCAGAAGCAGGCAGGTCAAGGGTGTTGTGGTTGCAGTGTTGTGTGTTTATGTGTGTGAGTGCAGGTCAGAGGCCCCCCTGAGTGAGCCCTACCACCCTGCTGCCTCCTAGGCCAGTGCATGAGGCCAGCTGTTTACCATATACTGACCTGGAGGTGGGCTACTGTTTGCACACTGTACTACAATAAAACAAAGCGATTAAGTCTATGCTTCCACCATTCAGAGCCTCAAGTATGATCAATCCACTGTACACTGCAAAAAAATTGTCATTTAGTATAATTTGTCATTAAGTGTAGTATTGATTATTTTCCTTAAAACAAGTAGAAAAAATCTGCAGTAGGGTAAGGTGATTTTTCCAGAGCAGTTTTGCCTGAATATTGTTGAAATATGACAGTATCTTGAAATGAGGCTGATCACTTCAGTAGCATCAAGAAGTCAAGTCAGTGATTCAAGAAAATTCTTGAAAAAAATCAATGCATTTTGCATTAGAAACCAGCAAGATTATCTCAGATGTTTTCACTCGTGTTCAGAAAACTACGATTTTAAGACTCAAAACTAAATTACTTGTTAATATGGACATTTTTACAGTGTATAGAGTTAAAGAGTTATTATTCTAAAAGTGCACACACACATGCACAACTCTGCGCACACTCACACACACTGGCCAGTCAAATAATTTCATTAATGTTAAAAATGGATAATGGTTAATAAGTCACTTTACTGACCATTTTACTCCAGTCCATTTCTGGAAGTAGAGAGGTGTGATGAGAGTTGTGGCCATGGCCAAAAATACCTGACAAATACTCCTCAACATGAAAAACAAAGCAAAGCAAAGAACAGCCTGAGCTACACCACCTACAGTTCAAATGTTTGCCGACCACTCGGCCCACTTGGACGCGATAGGAGCACTTAACCTTGGGGAAACAGGGAGCCCTGTTTTAACAGCCAGATAAGACAGACAAAGACGGGCCTGTTAGGGGAATGCATGGGTAAAGTAGGTTATGTACAGTGACAAACCGTGTTCTGCAAGCACAAAGCACTGGGCACAATTATATCTGTTCTTAGCTTTGAGGTAATTGAAGTAATTTCTCCCACTGCCAGCAGGTCAAATACTTAGCAATGGCCAATTACTGTGTTGAGTGATTTTTTTTTTTTTTACTATGAGCCTACTTCTCTGTTTAGTTACGGGACACCGATAAGTGCCCTTGCAGTCACTAATCTAGGATAGGGAATACTCCATGTTTAAAGAGCAGGTGTAGGAAGAGAGGAGGCAGGTGTGACATCCAGGCTAAGTGTAAATGACAGAGGAAAAGTCTATAGGCTTCAAGAGGCATGTCTCAACATGAAGAGACTGTGGTCAAACAGTTGGCCCTACCTTGCCTTGGTGTTCCTCACCGCACCCTGCCCTTCTTGTCCTAACCATGAATAATAGTGATGCAGATTCATCATATTCCTGGCCTGATGAACCTGATCTGCCTGTGTGCATCTGGGTCAGAGCAGAGGAGTCTGTAACGTGTACACTAAACACTGCAGGCAGAGACTTGCACAAATTATTTTGACAGATTGAGTGTCAGAATGTAGAACTAGGTTAGACTGTTGTTCCAAAGTAATCGTTTTCATGCCGTTTCTCACAGGAACCCCCATTCTACAGCTCTACTAGCTTGCAGCATTTTACTTAGCCTGCCTTCATTGCCGGGACTTGGAAAGCTTATGGCCACATAAGCCAGTAACTTCATACACCTAGAAATCTGTAGTCCAACATCTCTTCTTAACTTAAACTTTGGGTTTAAGTGACTATGGCTTTTGATTAGATTCAGAAAAGCTTTATTGGCAGGAATCAAGTAGTATTGAGTGTTGCCAAAGCATATTACAATTGATTAGCATTATTTTAAAGACACAGCCAAGGGTTTAAAGGGTAAGTTGGGTATTTTTCAACCTGGACCCTATTTTCTCATCTTTTTGTGTCTAAGTGACTAAAGGGGACAACAACAAATCCGATGGGGCAAATCGCACCGTCAATGTACGTCCACTAAAAGTGCTTGTTTTTGCCACTGACAGGCTCAGATTGTTATTATAAGTGTCTGACAACATTATGGAAAGGACCCTACAGAGAAATGAAACGTTTTTCTTTACCTTTCGCTTGATCTGGTCTGTGTGTAACTTCCTGCAACAACTCAACTCTCACGAGACTTGAGCGAGACTTGGTTACACACAGACCAGATCAAGCGAAAGGTAAAGAAAAACGTTTCATTTCTCTGTAGGGTCCTTTCCATAATGTCAGACACTTATAATAACAATCTGAGCCTGTCAGTGGCAAAAACAAGCACTTTTAGTGGACGTACATTGACGGTGCGATTTGCCCCGTCGGATTACATTGCAGCTTGTTTCGCGGCTGCCGGCTGAAGCGATCTCGCTCAATACTGGACCAATTTCAAAAGTTGTTGTCCCCTTTAGTCACTTAGACACAAAAAGATGGGAAAATAGGGTCCAGGTTGAAAAACACCGAAGTTACCCTTTAATACTAAAAGAAACCAACGCTCAAACACTACTAGCATAAATCCTTTTATTTTAAAATGGTATTTTTCCTTTTTAACCAATCGTACTCAGCATGTTAGGGTCAACAATGCCCTCTCAGAGTCCAGGTCAATCAGTACTGATGCCCCTCAGGGTTGTGTCAGCTCCCCGGTCCTCTTCACACTGTACACAAATGACTGTACAAGAACCCACCCTGAGAACTATATCATTAAAGTCTCAGATGATACAGCCATCCTTGGCCTAATGCACAGAGACAGCAGTTCATCAGCTTACCACTCTGAAATAGAGAGATTTGTGCAATGGTGTGACACTAACCATCTTGTGCTGAATGTGAAGAAGACTGAGGAGATGGTGTTTGACCCAAAGGCAGTGGGTGATCTTAGGCCGGTGGCTATCCATAATGTATCCATCACTCAGGTCTCCTCTTATAAGTACCTCGGGGTTCATATTGATAATACACTCAGCTGGAGGGTCCATGTTGAAAGTCTCTGCTCTAGACTTCAACAGCGGATGTATTTTTTAGGGTCTTAGGGTCTATGGAGTTGAGCAGAAGTTCATGTTACTATTTTACCATGCAGTATTAGAGAGTATTATAAGATATGGTATTACAGCCTGGTATGGTAACTTGACGGTACAGTTGAAATCACAGATCGCTCGTCTGGTACAGACTGCTATGAAAATTATGGGGGTTAAAAAACACTTGTCTCTCCAAACAATTTATGAGCAGTCTATTATCAGACAGGCACAGAAAATAGTGTCTGATCCAACTCACATTCTCCACCCAGAGTTCCAGCTCTTACCTTCCGGTAGAAGATTCAGGGTTCCCAAGAGCAGGCTGAACCGTTATAAACATTCATTCCTGCCTATGTCCATTAAGCTTCTCAACACTAACATGTAATGTAGATGTTGGCCATGAGGGTTGTGCAATATGTCGCCATTGTCAGTAGGTGTCTATGTTTATATGTGCATAGGCAAACTGTTGAATATGTGTATGTGCAAACTGTGTATGTGTATGGAAGCCATGTGTTGTTAAGATGTTGACGTTTTTTTACTATGTAGTATGTATGATTTTATCTTCTGTGAAACTGCAGGACGGAGTCCAGAACAAATTTCCCTACGGGGACATTAAAGTATATCTTATCCTATCTTATCTTATAATCTGTGTTGCAGTCAGTCAGCATTTGAAAGGAAATGCTGTACAGCAGTGAGACAATAGACAGACAAGGTCAGAGAGAGAACAACTGAACACCCCCACCTCCCTTTCCTCTTCCATGGCTTTTCTCATCCACAGTTCTTTCAGTCATGCTGCTTCTAACGAGGTACAACAGACTGACGCAGTTCTGCGGTAACAGTTGTGCTGCTTCATACAGCACTAAACCGCAAACCAAACAGAGAACAAAAAGGAAAGTCGAGACTGAAACTAACACTCCAAATGGGTCATGAAAGGTGTGCTTTGACTATTGAATCGAGGCATGTTTAATTAAGAGCAGGAATTTCCCATTTCCCTTTTCAGTACAACAGTAGGTAACAGTAGGTTTTGCACACCCAAGTTCTGTTGGTGACAGGTGCAAAAAACTTTTTTGCACTGCATTTGACTGTAGGAAATGTGCTATATAAATAAACACTAATGGTTGATTGAAGATCAGGGTTGAGACCTGGTCAAACTCTGCTCTGCTTGCTCTGAAGGTTTAGTGCTTAAACTGTGTCCCTCCATTTCTGAAGCATCATGTCATCCACTGTATTGAACACAGAATGTAAACAGATCTGTTCTGTCTTTTGATGACATTATAAGGTGACAGCCCAATTGCCTCCTACTCAGGATGGAGCCGGATCTTCTTTTGCATCCCAAAATTCATCAGCCACTTTCACCATTTTACCAGCCAACTAGAGATGTAGAATAGAACAGAACCGGTTTTGTAACTCTGGATAGAAGGAAGTTTCTCTAACACTGTCCTTGACACTCAGTGTCAGTCCTGAGGCAGCAGTGTGTGGCAGAGATTCATTATTGCACTGCAGTAACGTTACACTTCATTGGTGTGGTGCAGGGGGTAAAGACAGCTGTTTGTGTGTGTCTGTGTGAAAGAGATGTTGACACAGAGAGAGGGACAGAGAGAGAGAGAGACAGAGACAGAGACAGAGAGGGGGGACTGAGCAATTGAAAGACAAAAACAGACAAAGGCTCAGGGACAAGAGAGGGAAACCAAGACAGAGTGGATGTAGCCTATATATTACTGCACTGCAAAACCCAAATCTCCCCTCAATCTCAGTGGCCCCTATATGATATAGTGGACTGCACAGCTACTTGGATCCATATGTGGGGTGGGGAGCAGCACACAGTTAAACTAGAGCCCCGCTCTTATGTAATATGCACTAGGGGTCCTTCAGCAAGGCCCTTGGCTGCACCCACTATGTATGTGTGTATATATATATATATCTGTGTGTGTGTGTGTGTGTGTGTGTGTGTATGTGTGTGTGTGTGTGTGTGTGTGTGTGTGTGTGTGTACGCGTGTGTGTGTATGTGTGTGTGTGTGCGTGCGTGCGTGCGTGCATGCCCGAGTATGACTTCACCAGCTGTAGCCCTGTTGTATTACCTAACAGATAATTGGGACCACATGTCCTGCTAGGCTGTATTGGGGTGTGTAAAAGGCTTGCAAGAGTGAGGTCACCATGTTTCAATTCAGGACTGTGTGATACAGCCAGAAATCTTCATCTAAACTGTTCTGTGGTTGTGTTGCACTCTGCTCTGTTCCAGTTTTTATGGCTGTGTTGTACTCTACTCTCTTCCAGTTCTCATGGTTGCATTGTACTCGCTTCCAGTTGTTATCATGCAGCTGGCTGATTCTCAAGATGAGGCCCCTCACTCTTGGCTTACACTGGGCCAGTTGCAGTTACAGGAGTTGAAATTGAAATGTTGGCAGTTAACCTTATCATAAAGATAGTGGGGGTTTTTCAGTATCGTAACAAGGGTGCTAGTGCTTTATAGGTGCTAGGGTGGAGGGTAGGCATGATTGGAGTGAGTGAAACTACGTTGACTTAATAAACTCCAGCTCTCACACCAAAGAGACATGGTGTTGTTGTATAAGTTTGAACAAAACTTTTACTTCAGACATTGACTTACCCACTATAGTTAGAAAATCACCAGCATAAAGCCGGCTCATACTTGTGTGACTTCTATTGTAGGCTACTGCCTGGTGTACGAGCGCACACTGTGTTTCCTTCATGCAGGGTTCTTAGGGCTCTTCACGGCATAAATAGTGCATACCTTCTAAGCAGTCCACATTGCAAAATGCGTAACACATGAATCAACCAACCAAAACACAGAGCCCGTTCTTATAAAGGTGCTCCCGAGCACCTAATAATACCTGATGATGCTCTTTTTTTCTAAGATTATTTTTGAGCATTTTTGCATTTATTAGATCATAGATCTAATAAATAGGATCATAGATCATTAGATCATAGATCTAATAAATAGATCATTAGATCAAAATAGAGAGAGATAGGAAAGATTGGGAAAGAGATAAGGGGATGACATGCGACAAACATCCCAGGCCAGATTCAAATCCAGGATGACGCGGTTACATGTTCTTTACTTTGACTATGGGTAACCTACTTTGTAGATGCGACAGTGCTAAGGTGCAGCTGAGAATAGCCTAAAGGGTATTACGGCACTTATATAATATACATTTGCAATGCAAAAATACATTTGTAATGTAAATGTAAACTGCTTCTCTACCATGAAGCAAGAAACAATAGAAGACCTTGTACAGTGAACTGTTCTGGACGAATGGGAAAATGTTTGTGAATGACAAAATCAGGTAGTGTGTGATCTCTCATCTACATGATGCCTCATGTGTGACCAGGGCATGAAATTGAGCTTGCCTACTCCCAAAATCACCCACCTCAGGCAAGCAGGCAAGCAGGCGAGTCCAGAAAAGGGAGCACAAGCTCACCCAGCTGGTGAGTGAGATTGGTCAGCAGATTCTCAATCCCATGCATGAGTCTACACCAACATTTAGTTAAGGGGGCATAGAAATTTCAGTGCTTCTTCTCAGCCTTCTAAGCCTGCTTCTCTGCCTCAGCCTGCCAATCATAACTCTGCTCTGTTGCCATGGCGCCAACGCTCAAAGCTGAGATGGCAGTGCAAAGACAGGCACACAGCTCTGAAGTAGCTAGCTAATGTAAACAGAACGAGCAGCAGCACTATGAATGAACCTCATCCAAAAACAAACTGTATTTATTTTTTGCAAATGTACCACCACCATCACCACCGGAAAAGGAACCTTTCTCCTAAAATTGCCAAGAAAAAAGAGTAAGGGTGGAGATGTGTGGAGATCTGGAAGACCGGTACGGACTGGCTATGTACAGATAAACTCAGTACATAGTGTTCAGCCTGATGACAGAATTGTAATATAATATATAGACTATAGTAAAGCATGATTTACCTTGTTAAATGTGAACATTAGATTGCTTACACTGAGCCAGTACTAACAAAATGCAAAATATACAAAAGCACTCACTCACCACCAGTCCTTTAGTCTGTTGACCTTCTGTCAAAATGTTCTTATAGTCTGACCTAGGCTTAAACTGAACACAGCTGCAGCATATCTTACCAGTCCCATTGCTTGGGTTTAACTACCTGCTGTATTGTCCTGTTTGGACAATTCAATAACACCGTGATATCAGTATAATTAATTCTGATAACATTAAGAGCTTGAAAAAAAAAATCAAATGACAAAGCTAGACTATTGACACTACACTTCAAAGATTATGTAAGTAGGCTATATAAAAGCCCTTTACAAAGTCAGCTAAAGATGGGATGGCTGCAGAGCCTTTGATGTTCCACTCCCTATCCAATGATTGTGTGTTAGTGTCTCCACGGATACGCTGTTAGTGTAATGCAGGAACAACATTAAACTGATAGGACATGCTATGTGATAGAAGCCATGGGTAGTCTTCTGTACAGCAAAAACAAAGTTTCCATGTTCAACAATAGCTGGTGACACACACACCCATAGTCCATCCTCTCTACAGTATGCGTGGTGTGTGAATGGTGTATGGGCCTAGGTCCAGGATACAATGCAGAGATAAAACCACTAGATAAGACCTGAGTCAACTAAACAAAGGGACAATAACAGTGGTGACGTCCTTGCCTTCTGTGAACACACACATACACACGTCAAAAAACAAATTGTCTACTCCAATGTTACCATCAGGTACAATCATGCAAATGAACCCCAGCCTATGACATCAGTGGATAGTTTCTCACATAGAGACATAACCAAATAGCAACAAATGTACACACAAAGCCACAAATCATTTCTTTGCTCGATGAAAGCCACTCTACTAACACTGGATTGAATAAAACAAGCCTGCTGCCTGTCCCTAATGTGAATACTGATGTACAGCCTCCCCCTAGTGGCCTGAGTGTGGAGGTACAGTTTCAATAGTTGGGCTACTGAATGGCTGTGTTGTTAGAGAAGAGATATTCTGTGACATGATGACAAAACAGGAACTGGTCTCACCTCCTGGGCTGGGAGCGACGGTCATCATCACCACTCCCCGACTCCTATAGACAGAGAGAGAGAGAGAGCGAAACACCACCATCAGAAATAAATTGGTACAAATCGTCCATGAACTGATATACAAAAGCATGCATAAATTCACATCAATCCAGAAGCAGTGGCTAGGCATTTCAGACAGAGCACATAGTATCACATTGACCAAAGAGATCTGGGTGGCTATTTGCATCACCCGCTGTGTCAGACTCAATTAACCTTCTGTTAAAAGAGTGCTAAATTGGCTGGCGGCAAGGGCGGCTACATCAAGCCTTTCATCTGTGCTTCAGTCACAAGGCTGGGCCTGCGTGGTATTTTAACTGAGGACCAGAGATAAGGCTGAAATGGACTGAGCGTCTGTCCGCTCCCCTCTCCGTCTCTCTTTCTCCAAAATGCAATCATCTGCCCCCACCGCTGCAGCCAGCACAGTGTGTTAGAGACACACGCACACACACAATTTTAATCCCAGCCTGTCTCAGTAATCCCTCCCTTAACTCAGGGAACTTTCTCTTTGGCATCAAGCTGTCAATCCTGGCTACTACATAGGCCCAAACGCAAACACATGCACACAGACACATATGGACACACATGGACGCACACAGGAGACACTGAACAATGATGAAGACGCTGATGAGGGGGAGGAAGATGAGGCTAAGAGCTGGAGGCAGTAGGTCAGAGGAGGGCAGTAGGTTGAGGAGGAGCGATGGCGTTTTCAAACCGTTCCAGTGTCCACTCCCCAGATCTGATTAGGCCTAGATAGGCTGGCTGGCTGGCTGAATGACGTGCTCTGAAGTCAGCAGCCTAGCAGCCTGGCCTAATGACATTGGGGAGGGAAAATGCAGTTAAGAGAAAACATGGTGACACAGGAGAAATAGGAGTCCATGCATGGAGTCAACCCACTGCACACGCGCCTGACAAAATGCTTAGCTGAGCAGATTTCAAAGGCAAATGTGATACCAGGATGCCATTACACCACTGCACCATCATTCATACACACACGTTTCACTGATGTGTAGGGACCACATAGCTCCAGGATCTGATTAACATACCATAATAAGCCTGGCCATGTCTTAGATATAATGTACAGGCTGGTCTCCATGGTTACCACGCCACCACATGGATGTGTAGGGAGTGGTCTTATAGCCAATGAGAACAGGGGATTTGGTGTGCTGCTAGGCAGATTACACTACCAGCGTAGGGTTGCTATCCCCCACTGTGTTGATGGCAAACAATGCTAGCCTTATTAATCGACGGGTCAATAATCTGACACTTATGTTTAATTTGCAAAAGCGCTAGTAGAAGATTTATGAGGCAGCATACTGGAAAAGCCCTTCGCCTATAAATTGCTGTGGTGGCACTGGCATGCCAGCTGTTTCATCTTTCTTTCTGGAGCTCATTCCCAGACCTTTCCTCCATATCCCTCTCTGGTCTTCTGCCATCCCTTTCCCAGGTTTCCTCCCTCTGTTCCCCTCGCCACTCCTCCAGGCATCTCACAAGAGCGCTCACATGGCTGGTTCACATCAACATGGGTCTCATGACAAGCAGCTGGTAACCCGCTGTCCCTGACAGGGAGAGTCTGGGATCCTTTTGCCGACATAACGCTACAAACCCTCACTACTTTGTCTGAGAAATAGAAATCCATCTTAAAACTTACTTAAAATGCATGTTATTTCTTTGATCTAGGACAAGTTTGAGTGGGCAAGTGGCCAAGTCTCTCCTAAAGCCACAATCAAACGAAACTGTTATGCCATCAAATGTTGTTCTCTGAAAGCTTTTCTTACACTTCCATCGTTTAGCCAACAACATATTTGCATAATTAATGCATAATAACCTATTTGAGTTTGAGTTTCAGGGTCTTACTTACTATCCATAATGTTCTATTTGTAGTGCTGTAGGACTTCAAGCTCATGTTTTTGACATTTGCTGATCATCTCTCTGCTAGGGATTTTCCTAATCCATTCGCATAATTTGCATGGCTGTCCCATGTGATCTTCCATCAGACTGGCCTTCATAACAAGCCTGGAACACAGTCAGCCCCTGCCAAACACTGAAGCATTTCTTTAGACATTAAGCCACGCTCTAAATGGGGGCAGTGGTGGGGATGAACTAGTCCAATCTGGATCTTCAGCCTTCCTCTGACCAGTCTCTTTTCACAGGGCAGTCAGACAGACTAGCCATCATCACGCCCTGCAAACACGACTGAGGCCAACTACTAGTAGTCTGGGTGAAAGCGTAATAGAGCATAGGTTTTATCTATGGCAGCCACACCACCTCTGCCTGGATCCCTGTCAAGAAGTAAGGCCATCCACCTTCACGGAGCCTTGAAGCCAGACATGGAAATCCTCAAAGTGTCAGAGGGAATAAGGGGCTCTCCCACTGCGTCCAATAGGGCCTGTCACACTAACCTGCTTTCCAGACAGCTCCTCTCTCCTCACTGACAGTCCATTAACTAATAGTAGTAGTAGTTGTCGTGCTGACATTACTGGCAAATGGACTCGGACGTGGAAACGAATGTAGTCTTGTCTTTCCATCATCATAACTAGATGCAGCTCACCTAACATAACTAAACACACAGTTATACAAGGGACAAGCAAAATAAGTCCTGCTAAGGAACTGAGCTGTACTGCTATTTCTTCAGCAATTAAAAAAAAAAACGGTTTCTTCCTAGTGTCTTGTCAGGGCGGCTGCTGCTCTGAGATGTGTGAGTTTCGGAGGAAGCGAGCTGGTTAGCAAACATTAACGTTAGCTCAAACTGCTAAGTTAGTTCGTAGTAAAACTTCTCAACTTTGATATTAAACCGATCCAGTAACTTTGTGCGAAGCTGAAATAGCCAGCTACACAAACCTGCATTACTCTGCAGGACTGTGAAATGACTTTCACTACGACTGCTGGCTACTTCAACTGATATGATGCTAGCAGCTAGCCACCCGGGTTGCGCCCATACACTAGATACACATACATACATACATACAGTTAAAAGAGAGCCAAAATGTCAAGCCAGTTCAGGGATACTCACAGACACACAGGGGCTAGAGGTAGTGCTCGGTGTCGGCGACCGCTGAACGGTGACCAGCGCCATCCCGGCTCTTGTTGTTCAGACCTCGGTCACCTCGGAGAGAGAAGCGCCGGGGTAACGGACATTATTTTGGGCAGAAACAGTGCCGAGCTCCCGAGGTTATTTCTCTGGTCGTTGCTTGGTTGCCCACCAATGTCAAGCTAGCAAGAATAAGACAAGGCACGTCCGGTCACTGTTTCAAAACAAAAACCCCTATTTACAAACGTCATCTTTAACATAACACAATCTTTTAGAATGTATTTAACAATTGTGGTTTTGCTCATAATTTCATCTAATATTCCAATGATTTATTTGATATGAATTCAGTCGTCCTGTACGCAGCGATAGTCAATAATTCTTTTTTTGCCCAAGAACGGAAAAATGTCCGCTTTTATTTTGAATGCAAAATCGCCTAACTTCCGGTAATATTCTGCCTCTCTCCGGCATGCATGACTGCCCCGCCGTTGTCTAGCGCATGCGCTAAAGCGACCAGCTGTCAAACTGGTTGACTGGCCGCTTGATGACCGCTGGACGACCACTCACATTCACATTCACCCTCTATAAAACTGTGAAAGGTCATTTGCAAATCGGTAATTAACAATTAAATACATAAGGATTTCCGCCCCTCTCTCTGTAGCGTGTGTGTGTGCGCGCGCGCGCGCGCGCGCGCGCGCGTGTGTGTGTGTGTGTGTGTGTGTGTGTGTGTGTGTGTGCAGATTTTAGGCTATTAGGTAGGATGTGTAGCGTCATGAATAATGCATGAATGTGTTATATGCTGTTCCCAGAGGGTCTGCTGCAGGAGAAGACCTGACCTTCCATCTTGTGCCTCCATGTTGCTCAGTAACCTGCATCTCCTGGGATATTAGACCTGGGGGGGTTTGGGATGTGGAAGCAGGGGGAGGTGGAGGATGTTGGTGAAAGGAAAGTCAGAGAGGGGGGTGTTGGTGGTGGAGGTGGAGGGGGCAGGTCAAGGAGGAACAGCAGCAGAACAAGTGATAAGGTAAGGTGAGAAGAGGATGAGAAGATGAGAGGTGAAGGGTAGAGCGAGAGGAGGAGGAGAGGAAATGAGGAAAGTGTCAGATGAGAGGAGGGGTGGAGAGAGAGTGGGAAGGGGTGAGTGATGATTGGAGGAAGAGAGGAGGAGGGTGAAAGAGGGAATTGTGGTTGAGGGTGGTAAAGAGGGGAAGGTTAGGGACAAAAGGGGAAGAGGGGAGGAGAGGGAGGTGAGGTGATGAATGAAGCGTTATGTGTGGATGAATATCACATTAGATTTTAATCAAAACTGGGGTTGGGGAGTAATAGATCACATGTAACTGGGTTAGAGTAATCTGTTTATAAAATGTGGCTTCTGTAATCTCATTACATGTGAGATTACAGATACTAGGGGACTGGATGGTATCGCAGCACAGGACTGATGGCTGGAATCAGTCGCTCCAAACTGAGGCCACACACACCTGGAGCTATGAGACCTGCAAGGAAGCAGGAATTACTGGCTTGTTTGGGACTGAGCCGGCACTGGAGCGACCCCTAACCTCTAACTGCCAGCTGATGGAATAGAAAGCCAAGTAGCGGCCTTGCCCAGAGAAAGATCAAACAAGTGAAAATGTTGTTGTTCCAAAGGGGACCAGGCTGTTTTATCTGTCTTTTTCTTGCCAAGTTTCTGTTTTGCTGTTTTCACAATAAAAGCCCAAGGCCAATGATCAGGGAATCGCATCTCTTGCCTTCACATTTTTGATCCCTCCCTGTTCCCATTGTTTTCAAATACATGGTTACTTCTTAAATCACCTTGAAACATGTTTGAAGGTGGAAAATGTATTAGTTATTAATTGATGTCATCTCTTGAAAGATTCCCTGCACCATAATAAAATAGTACCGATGCATCACAGGCAGGGAGAAGGAAGGACTTCGGAGGGATGTAGAGGTCATAGGCAAAAGGGGGAAGACTAAGGTAGTGATAGAGAGATGTAAAGGGCAGATAGAGGGAGTGGTAAAGAGATGAGAGGTGGGGGAGGTGCAGAGGAGAGGATATACTGTTGGAGACTGAGTGGAAGGTGTGGATGGGTTCGAGGCTGATTCAGTCCATTGCATTATCTGGGTCATTGCCACCTCCTCCTCCTCCTCTCCCAGTCCCTCTTCGGCGTTCCTTACCCCTCCTCCCTCTTGTTCTCTCCCAACCCCCCTTTTATTTCCCTCATCTGTGTTATCACACCACTCTTCCACCCTCTGTTTTCCTTTTTATTGATCATCCAATAAGGCAAAGTGTCAGAGACAGAGAAGCACAGGAGAGGAGGAAGGGAGAGAGACAAAGATTGTGAGAGAAAATGGGAAAAAGACAGAGAGCGATGAAGAGAGGGAGGGACAAAAGTGTGAGAGAGAGAGAGAGAGAGAGAGAGAGAGAGAGAGAGAGAGAGAGAAAGAGAGAGTGGTGAGCTGAAAACAGTGTGAATGCACACAGGGAGGGAAGGAACAAGGAGGCAGTGTCGAGGCTGCGGGGGGAAAAGGGAAAAAATCCTGAGGAAAGCGGTGATTGTGTCGCACGTGAACAGCATGAAAGAGAGAGAAAGAGAGAGAGGGAGAGAGTGAGAGAGAGAGAGAGAGAGAGAGCGGATGGTGGGTTGATAAGGGACCGAGCAAATGGGAGGTGGAGAGAGAGGAAGAGACGGCAAATGATGGAAATGATTGCAAATCGAGGAGCGACAGAATGATTGATGGCCTCTCCTCCCTCCCACATCTTCTCCCCTCCATATTCATCCCTGCAGTTTGGGTGTAGCCCTTTAGGCCTTGCATACTCTGTGTGTGTGTGTGTGTGTGTGTGTGTGTGTGTGTGTGAGTGTGTGCGTGCAACTGTGTAGCACATGCATACTTATTACGGCACCACTGTGTTTATATTCTCTGTAAATGAATCAATTTATTTTCAATATAATGACAAAATCCTAGCTTGGATGAAAGTGGGGACAAATTGTGTGTGTGTGTGTGTGTGTGTGTATGTGTGTGTATGCACATGTGTACCCACGTGTGTGTGTACGTTTCGGCCCATGCCACGGCCCATTGATTGACACAGCTCATCAGCTAGCTCCGCTCCAGGAAGAGCTCATCTCTCTCCTTTCTTGGCTGATCTGATAAGCCATTACTCACATTATGTCTAAACCATATTAGGCCACAGTGGCCCTATAGTCACTACAGTGCTTACAGAGACGAGGAAGAGCAGCTGAAGGCAGAGTCAAAGAGAGGGCAAAAGAGAGAGAGAGAGGGAGGAGATGTGCTGCAGACAGGCAGACAGGTGACCGCATTGGAGAGAGGGTAAGAGAGAGAGAAAGAGAGAGAGAGAGAGAGCGCAGGAGAAAACAAGATTAGGATTAGAGTGGAGGATGATTCTGCTTCAGAGACTTAACGTCAAGACAGAGACAATGGGACTAGAGACAATCCTGCCTGTAATTAAAGCTCTGCTCTCCACAGGGGATTGAATCTCCAGCCGATGTGTGTGTGTGTGTGTGTGTGTGTGTGTGCGAGAGAGTGAGAGAGAAGGAGAGAGAGAGAGAGAGAGAGCGAGAGAGAGAGAGAGAGAGAGAGAGAGAGAAGTTGGTTGTATATGTTTGTGTGTGTGTTTGTGGATACATTGGGAAGGATTAACAGAAAAACATGAGTCATGTTTTGGCTCCTCTACTTGCCACTTGCCATATTTTGGTGTTTTCATAATAATTCAGATTACTTCTTATTAGTACTTACAGATTCAGATTACACATTCTTTCTTCTATGTGTGGCAAGTCAAAAAATGTGCAGTGAAAGGAAACATTTGACAAGACGATATAGACTTTAAATCTGTCATTCATTCATTCACATATAGTTATATTTTCATTCATTCATTCATTCAATGATTAAATCATTGATTGAGTGATTGATTGATTGATTGATTCATTCATTCATTCATTCATTCATTTATTCTTTCAGTCATTCATTCAATCATTCATTCTAGTCTTGTTTTACCCAAGACACTAGACAATTGTTAATCAGTGGTGTTGTCATTGCCCACTTTTCTTTTTTCTTTTTCTTCCTCTTCTTCTTCTTCTGTTATTTTATTATTGACAGCCTTGTGAGGAGCCGCCACAGATGCTCTCCTCACTCCCTCAGTCCACACCCTGATCTCCTCTCCTCTCCTCTCCATGGAGCTCTAGTCCACCTAGTGGTCAGCTCCTGTCATGACAAGCTATTCTGATATTAATAATATGGTACTCTCTAAAACCAACAGGGGGTGATATGACCCCATTAAAAAGCTGCTTACACTTGTGAATGTGAAGTCTATGAAAAATGTACTTGATGTCATGCAGACGACAGACCAAACCATTACCAACCCTGACTTGCTAAAAGTATGATTTGTTTTATTTATTTTCTGTTTTCTTCCATGTCCTGCAATACCTTTTTCTTGGTCATTATTTTGCCATCTTGTCTTTACTATTATTATTATCTCTCTAATAGGGATGCTGTCCATAGACAATCTGTCAATCTTTAGTTAATATGCTGACCAAATATAAAAGACAAGCATCATCAGCTGTGTACTGAGATTTATTGCATTCATCACAGACACTGCTGCTTATTCTGCATTTGGAGAAGTCAACACTATGCCATTCTCACTGTCATTGTGAAAGTTATGGCTGTGTTGAAGCTGTATTGGCTGGTTGTCTCTTTCTGTGTGTAGTCAGTTGGTTTCCTCTACTGGTTTGTATCATTGTTGCACCTCGTCCAGTCTGTGTCCATGTCTCTTTGTCTCTTTGTCTCAGCTGCCATCCATAAGATCTGTTCAATATCATCATCAATCACCAATCATCTTTATCATCATCGTTTTTGCACATGCTCATACCTTGTCAATGAGGGAGTACATTCTGAGGCCCATTAGGAAATATATCTAAAAAAAATACTGTACAGTAAAGTGATTGTACCAAATATTAGGAACTCAAATCCTAATTTTGAGTTCTACCCTTTGCAACATCTGTTTAATTAGTCTCAAGGCTTAAAAATCCTTCTTTAACTTATCTTCTCCCCTTCCTTTTCACCTCGCCTTCATGACTGAAGTAGATAGGTGAAACCAATATGGGTGCATGTGGAGCAGCATATGAACATATGGTGAGGTTTTGGAAAAGTTGGTTATGGTTATGCCGCAGTCCTTGTAGGCTGACTCATATCATCAGTTACAATCATATGAATATCAATTTCAGTTCACCTATTCTGAAATGTGACGTGCCTCATGTCATCTCATAAATACAAACACACATACATTCATACAACTTTCCTGTTGTGGTTGAGGATGTTAACGTATTGAATCTCTCTTCAGTGGATGACAGAATTGAGCTTAAACTGACTTCACATTCTATTCTATTCTATTCTATTCTATTCTATTCTGTTGGTTCATGGTGGTCCCTTCATGCGACATACACACTTTGTACCCACCCTTTCAAAGTACATGAGCAGTGGATCCAAAGCAATTGATTGCTTTCACAGTTACTAGTCCTGATCAATCCGTTTTTTTATTTTTAAAATAATAAAAATAAAAAAATCTCTCTCTCTTCCCCCCTTTCTCTCCCAACCCGACACCTGTGATGAGAAGACAACAGATCGAGGACCTCTCAGTGTATCTTGGCAACAATGATATGAACTGAGAAGGCAGGGGGAGAGGAGAGAGAGAGAGAGAGAGAGAGAGAGAGAGAGAGAAGAGGGGCTACTCTGGCGAGATAAGATGGTATTCTCCCTTCGTGCAAAATGAGTTCATTAGAGGAGTGAGAGACAGCCGGCGCTGGGAATCAAGGCCTCGGCCTGATAAAGGGGAGGGAGCGACGGATCGGAGGAAAAAAGAGTTTCATTTCCTGCTCTTCAGAGGCAGCGGCGGTATCGGAGGATCAGCGGGGAGGCTGGGCAGAGGAGGAGATGGAGAGACAGGGAGAGGACAGACGGAGCGTGGGAGAGAGGTAAATGCCAGGATTTTTCACTCAAATAAAAGAGCGACCCGCTGGATTCCTGTGAGGGGGGAAAAAAAGAGTGTTTATATCCAGAGCTGAGGGGAGACGGGCAGAAAGAGAGAGATATGCCAAAGTCAGCTGGGCTCTGGAAAGTGGAAAGTCAAAGTAAACTGCTGTGATGGAGTATTAGGGTTATCACAGTGCAGTACACCAAACAAAACCCATGAGGGTCTTCTCAAAATCACATCCACCATAGACACAGTAAGTGGGGGCTTGTCAGACTCGCTCACAGTTTAAGATTTTGTGTATGGAGAATAGACACACACACACACACACGCACACATAGATCCCAGGTTGGCTTGCCCAAATGAATACAAGAAAGAAAGAAAAAAAAAGGATGATATGAGAGTTGGAAAGAGAGATGAAATGAGCTGGAGGTCTTGATAGAGGACTTGATAGTGAGAGAGGCAGGCAGGCAGAGATGCTGAGATGACAGGTACAGCAGAGGTGTAGGGATACGCTGGCGGTGCTGTGGTGTTTAATATAGATCCGCCGCGATAAGGCAGACAGAGAACACAGGATGTGTCCATCAGTCAGGAGACAGCAGCGCAGAGGAAATTGCCACAATAAAGCGCACACACACTCACACTCACACACACACATGTGCGCACACACATAGGAGAACCCCCTGGCACAGAGCGGTGAGTGGATGGATGCACACGTGTGGGCGCATGCAAATGAGCGCAATTAAACCAAACAGAGTCCATTTTGAATTTCATTTCACAGCTTCACAAGCCAGGGGGAAAGAACTGATGAAGTGGAAGAATAAGTGGAACAACTGTATGCTGAAATGATGACACACTTCGTATTCACCGGCTATATGTGGCTGCA
>NC_136002.1:10019807-10074807 GCF_048128805.1 Centroberyx gerrardi
ACATACACACACACACACAGACTTTAATGTAACTACCCAGACAGTGCTTCACAGTGTAGGGAACCCATTGCAAATGCGTCTTTCTTCCAAGATGCCACCAACTAAACACAGGTTAACAGTCGCCACAAAACATAATGACAGCTACATTATTGAAACATCTGTAGAAATAGGAACATAACAACAGATATCATATATTTGGCTTCAGTAACAGATGTAAAAAGATACCTGAATTTTGCTACATATCAGAATGCATAACTTAATAGCATAACATGAAGATACAACCATAAACAATGAGATTGGATTGAAATTGAATTGTGTAGGTCTACTCCAGCTAAAATATACTGTAATTTAAGTATCACTAAATATGTTATTTTTACAGCATGTATGTTGATGAAAATGAGTCCTATGCTCAGCGGTGTCTTGAGTTTGACTGCATGTTATATTGTCTAAATGAACACTGATTGTATCGTACTTTATATAATTGTATAAAATGCAATAACATCTGCTACTGCATAACCTGAAAACAATACTTAATGACTTAGACACTTATGAACGGAGAAGTGGGTGGAGGGAGGGAGTGTGGATGCTAGAGTTACTGAAACTGGGCTCTGGGTTTGCAAGTAACACCACCGAACTCCTTTAAAACTGAACCAGCAAAAGGAACCAAACCAAACTGAACTAAACCCAGCTAAAGTAAACCACTTCGGCCTGGTTCTGCATGGTAACTCTACCTCTATCTCTAGGCTTGGATGTGATAAAAAAAAAAAACAAGTGTAGGAGAAGTATTGTATGAAAAGAGGCAAAGATGGTGTAAGGTAGCCCCCTTGTCCTGTAGAGTTGCAGTTCGTCCAGAAGAGGGCGCTCTAGGTAAATACAGTGGCACCTTCGTAGGGTCAGGGTTCGGTCAGACTGCGTTAGTGACAATGAGGTCTCTGTGTCCTTCGCTGCTGGGCTCTGGAGTGATACTCTTTAGCAGACGCTGTGAGGAGAGAGAGAGATAAACACAGAGAGACAGAAGAAAATGAGAGAGAGAGACAGAAAGAGGGGGAGCAGCAAGGGGGAAAGATGAGGGACAAAGAGAAAGAGAGAGAGTGAACAAAGAGTAAATCCAAGTGATACATACATCCATCTATTGCACTGGTAATGGACGAAGATTAAACTACAAATCGTAGTAGACTTGCACCACCCCTTTTTTTTTAAATGGCAAACAACGTTTTGACCGAGTTACTCTTTTGTATTATCTTATTTGTATTATTTGTATTTATTGAGTCATTAATTCACGATTTGAATGCTGATGTAGACAGGTGAATTCAACCCTTGGTGAATTTGTATGCGCTGTTTCAGTATGAGACCATGTGATGTCCTAACAAGCTATTCAAAGGGATTATGGGCACTGTCTCAAACACACCTGACAAAGACCAACGGACATACTTGGAGTTTAATAACAGAGGGAGAGACAAACCTTATAGATGACAAACACACAATCAGGTCGCATGGCAAAGAGACGCTAGAACATTTTGAACTCACATGCACATGAATACACACTCCTCACACACATACTGCTGTGTGCTGACAGTGTGTGTCAGTGTCATTGTGTGCACTGGCAGCAGTGTCAACAGTGGAGGAGAACAGCCAGAGAAGTGCTGTCTACCAGTCTCTTTGATGTCTCTCCTCTGTCATCTCTAACACAGGACTTTATAAAAATAATAATAATAATAAACTTTATTTATGTAGCACTTTTCAAAACAAAGTTACAAAGTGCTTTATAGAATCATTAAAATACAGGACAAAGGATAGCAGAAATAGCATAAAATGAGCACACACAAAAAGCAATTACACATCTGAAAAAATGTAAGATAAGGATAGGAGAAAGGGAGGGGAGCGCCCTCTAGGATCAAGAGTAAAAGATAGGATAAATAACTCTTAAAAAACGCAAAAAATAAATAAAACAAGGAATGAAATAGGCCTGTTCATAAAGGTACGTTTTGAAGAGTAACTTCAAAGCCTCAGTCTCTCAGGCGGGACGTTCCAAACCCCAGGTGCCCTGATGGCAAAAGCACTGTCTCCTTTAGTACTTAAACTTTATTCTCCAATCTGGCAATGTGACAGTCTGCACATGCCATGCAGTGTATATGAGCGTGTGTGTGTGTGTGTGTGTGTGTGTGCACACGTGAATGTAGGCCTATTTGAATGTGTGAGAGGTGAGTGTGCCTCATTAGGTATGAGTGGCTTATGTAGGTTTGGGTGTGAGTGCTTATCCAGTGAGTGCTGTAACCTGTTACGTGTGTGTGTATTACACGTGTGTCATCAGGTGCTGTAGTTACATGTCCAATTTGAGCGTGCATGACTGTATGTGTGCCCTATGTGTGTGTGTGTGTGTGTGTGTGAGATCCATGGGGCCTGGAAGTTGTCATGGCTGCTAGCTTTTTTTCTTGCTAATCTCTGGCCTGTACCTCCTCCCTGCTCCTTTGATCCACGCCTCCGGTCACCTGTTCACAGGAGAGGGTCGGCCTCAGGGGGCCGAGCACAGAGACTGACAGAACATGGGAGATGGTGGGACGACAGCAGGGGACAGAGGTAAGCCCTCTGTTAGGGGAGGTGGCAATGAGAGCACAAAGATCAAGAAAAGGATCTGGGTAAGCCCTCCGAGGAAGAGAGAGGGGGAGGGGGAAGGACAGAGGAGAGGAGCGGAGAGAAGGAGGGGAACCAAGATTTAAGATAGACTTAACATAGGGAAGGAAAATGAAGTGGAGTGAAGGAACGGAAAGGAAAGGAAAGGAAAGGAATGTAGCAGTAGTAGTACCTGTTTGAATGTGCCCTTTGCATGGAGAAGGTGGTAGACCATGTAAGCAGGCACACAGATGAAGGAGGACACTCCGATGCAGTAGCCCAGGACGGTGGTCCAGGCCGGGTAGTGGTAGTCAAACAACCTGACCTCCGGAGGGAAGGCCAGAAAACTGATGATGATGAACTGGAGAAAAAGAAAACAAACAGAGAGCAGTTATGGCAAGGGCCAAGCATTTGGATGTCTTTAGAAAGCTCTCTGACAAGTTTATACATAAATGACAGCTGGTCTTACTACATTCATTTTTAGCCTCTCTCAGTCATTAATGTACAAGTCTGTGTGTGTGTGTGTGTGTGTGTGTGTGGGGGTGGGTGTGCCCCACCAATAGGAAGCAGGGGCAGATGGCCACCCAGCAGACCCTCCAGAAACAACCCGGGTAGAAACCAAGCATGAGCTGGATGTCGTTACAGAAACGGTCGGTACCTGGAATACACACACACACATTATCAGCACAAGGTTCAAAGCATTTTCAGAAACTGAGTCGGGATCGTACTTTGGGTAACAACAACATCCACAAAACTTGTCATAAGTAAGTACCACTGTACAACTGTTCTGTACAACCTGCTTAAAAACACAGCTTGCTAGTGTCGGCTTTCAAACGCAACAGAACTGTTTTATTCAATATTTTTCACCCTTTCCCATCATCATCGCCATCACTATCATCATCATCATCAGCATTTACCGTAGAACCAGGAGACAGCGATGACTTCCAGCAGGACCACAGTGATTACCGCAGGGCCTGTGGCGTACTCCTCAAACAACTTCACCACAAAAGCACCTCCCTGGTACAGGAGACAGAGGAAGAGAGAGAGAAGGAGGAAGAGGAAGAGAAGGAGGATGAGGAGGAAGAGGAGGAGGTGGGAGGAAGAGGAGGGAGGAGGGGGAGGGGGAAGGAGGATGGGGGGGGGGGGGGGGGGAGAGAGGTGGGAAACGGGGAGGATGGGTTATTAGATGTATTTACTTTTCATTTATTTATAATTATTTACAAATTAGAGTAAATTGTTGGACGCATGCAACTTTGTGTATGAGCTCTAAGGCAAGGAGAAGGCTAATGTGCTGTATGTGTTTATGGAGCAGAGATGCTCCATTAAACAGAGATGCATTAAACAGAATGGAGCAGAGATGCTCCACTAAACAGCACTGGATCTTGGACTGCATTGGATGTTTAGATTTAGATTTTAGATTGGGATCTTTAGAACTAACTCGATGGATTACTTGTAATCTTATTTCGATGAGTTGCAGATACTTTTGAGATTTCTTGTTGGATTACTCAAAACATGTTCAAAGAGAAAACAGCAATTTGTGAAATTATAGACACTAAATAAAAGGTACACATCTTGAAATAATGGTCAATATTATTTGCACATAATAAAAAATAACACTATTCAAATTGCAGACTGTAAATTGGGATATATTAGGAATTAAATAAGTCAATTGGGATTGTATATTTTATGGATTTTGGAGTACAAGTAACCCAAAAACAACTGAAAGTAAATGGATTGCATTGCTGAGTTTGAGTCTTTGAGTTTTAGTAGATTATGTTACTAATCATAATTTTAATCAGGTAAGCAGTAATTTGTGATAGATAACCTGTAATGTGGTTTAACTTACGTATGTGAGTGTGGAGAGAGCCCCCAGGTAGCAGACACACACCAGGCCGAAGACAAACCACTCCCGTCTCTTAGCCAGGAGATGAGGGAACTCATCCAGCATGGCCGTGATCACCCCCTCCAAACCTGCAAACTGGAGAGAGGAGGAAGAGAGAAAGAGGACGAGATGATGGACAGAGACACCCAGAAGAGGGAGGAGAGAGAAGACTCATCAGAGAGACAAAAAGCAAGATAGGGGAGGCAGAATAGACGACAGAGGCAGAAGATGAAGAGGAAAGGGCAAGTTGGGTACAGTAGCCAAAATTCAAAGGCCGGGGAAAAACTAGCCACTTGCTTTGACAAAACACATGGACAATTTCCCGAGAAAAAGGAAATATAATGTCTTGGGGATAAAGAATATATTTAGATGTTAACTGACAACAAGATGTTTCTATGTAATCAATGCAACAGTGATGTGAGCACTCCTTGGGCAATGTTTCCCATCAACTTTACCCCTAAAGTTTCCTTGTGTATCACGGCCTTTAGAGAAAGTGAGAAATATGAAGGGAGAGAATGTTTAGACTATGCAACGCAAATCCACGTACACCAACAGGGTTTGCAGTAATATCCTCAGTCATAGAAAAGAGGAGCATAACAACGGTGTGCTGATTGTACACTGATTATCAGTACATGATAAGAGCCTCACAGGTCTCTCCAGCTGGCTGCCTCTCAGCAGATAAACACAGGCTCATGGAGACAAGATCACAACACACCACTGATATGAGAGCCCTATCACAGTGTTTTCATTGACTGTTATCCAAAATGGAACAGTGAGGACAAATAATACCCGACACCTTCATGGAGCCACCATTACAACAGGCAAATGCAAAACAAACAGAACAAGGCATTTGCCTTTAGAACAAAGCAAATATGAAACCTCTGTGTCCAGGTTTGAGATGAGAGCAAACAAGAGCTGGAAACTGGGCAACAACAGATTAGGGAAAGTACAACAGGGGGAGACGGAGATTTGAGGATACATAGAAAACTCAGCAGACTAACTGGGGCGTCTTACCCTTCACACTGCAATGAATCATTTTATTGATTTAAGGGAGTTGGAATCAATAAAGTAAGGGGTGGTAACTGAGTCATTTTGGAGCCCAACTAACCGTGCTATCCAGTCCCAACATGATGATCATGAGGAAGAAGATGATGGCGAAGAAGGTGGCAGCAGGCATGTTAGCTATGGCCTCCGCATAGATGATAAACAGCAGACTGGGACCTGGAGAGACAGAAAGAGGGGCAGGTTGAAAGAGATTTTTCATTGGGACAAAAATTACATTGAATTCTGAAAAATGTATTCTCATAGACCTCAAATGATATTCCAGCCCAGGTGGGGAATGAGTGATTCCCCACTTGTGATGAAGTTCAACTTAATTAAACTTGATGAAAGGAACACTTTGTACTCACATGATGTCAAAGCATCCACCTGCAGCTATTTTGTGTGCCATTTTCTATCCCTCCCAGTAAGCATTCAGTTTGATACAGTTTGGGATGCAAAATAGCAAGCTATTGACATTTGTTTCTGACAATGAGGGCCAAATTGTGTGAATGATTGATTGTTGGGGACTGTGCTGGTGCAGTGTCCTACCAGCGTCCTTGGCCACAGTGTCCACATCCTGATGCCTCATCTCAGCCATGTAGCCCAGAACGGTGAAGATGACGAAGCCAGACAGAAAACTAGTCAGACAGTTTACTGAGCTGGTTACCAATGCATCTCTGGGAGGGAGAAAGGAGGGATTGGGGTAGCAGGAAGAAGAAGGAATTAGGGAGGACGTCTGTGAAATATCTCTGCAGTATTTACACTTGTTAGACTTGAGTATTGGACCATGCAGGCCTGATTTGGAGGTGGTCAGGCTTATATTTGAAGGCCGATACTGATACCAATATTTTTAGCTGCTGATAGATGATATTTTGTTTTGTGCTGATATTCTGTATCTATAAGTTTGACAATTTTCAGCTCCTCAAGGTGAGGTGAGGCAGATTTCATTGCAGAATTTATTACAAACTTTACAGACGGGCGGCCCTGAGGCTGTTAAGAAAAATCTTTTCCACACCTCCATCATATAATTTTTATTAAAAGGCCAATATTGGGCCCACATATTGGCAACCCTAGTCAGACTAGATATAGTCTACATAGCAATCGGCAAGAAACTGAGAAGAACTGAGGGGAAAAGTAATGTAGACACAGATTTAAGCAAGCAAGAGGTGCAAAAGGAACATTTTAAGATCAAGTATAGTAGACAATTTGGTCTTATAGTAAATGCTGAAATCACACGTTTAAGGAGAGTCTGTACTTTACAATCGTGTTTTATGTATGTAATGATGACAAGCTGTGGCCAACTGTGTCATGTAATGAACTCTGATCTGTTCAAGAGACCCTCCTTTAATTCTCACTTGTAGCAGTTGTTGTGGAACGGGTTGTAGCTGGCAAAGGCAAGGAGCACACCGAACCCCGGACCCAGAGAGAAGAAGATCTGAGCTGCTGCATCAATCCACACCTTGGAGAGGGTGGAGGGAAGGAAAGAGAGAGATGAAGAAAGAGGGAGAAAGAGGGAGAGAAGGAGAATGATAGGGGAGTAAGGGAGAGACAAAAAGAAATGTGTTTAATGATTAAGGGAGTCGGGAAGAAATTGAGAAATAGTGTAGGAGGGAAGAAGGAGATATGTGAAGACAAGAGGAGGCATCATACATCATATGTACCAGTTTGTATAAAGGTAATAGCAATATCACTGGAATTTAAGAGGGATCATAGAACGCTTTGCTAAATACGACTGACTCACTGTAGTGCTGAGCAGTTTCTCCCAGTCAGGTTTGAGATAGAAGACCACGCCCCTCCAGGCCCCTGGCAGAGTGGCCCCACGGATGAGCAACACCAGGAGGACCAGGTAGGGAAAGGTAGCAGTCACCCACACCACCTTATACAGAGAAAGAGGAAAAACACATAGATTAAAGTGGTAATGTACAAACCTTTATTTATATGAAAATGCTGCAGATTATTATTTAAACTAAGGTCAGTAGCCCCTTGGGCGAGGACTACCAGGAAGAACAGATAGGAAACGGTAGGTGTTACAGAGATCACTTGGCCTCATGGATGAGCAGCACTGTGACGTTAGGACAGTTAAGACAATCTAAGGAGAAGGCGGAGTAGGAACAGTCCAGATTAAGTACTGTATATAGCCATCAATGACAATCCTTCCTGTCCTTTCATTGCTTCAACCCTTCTTTCACATCTCTCTCCTCTACACCTTCTCTTCTACCTTCCCACCTCAAGAATCCCCCCTTTTCTGCTTTCCTTGACTGCTTATCCCTTCCTCCTTATCTCACTCCCTTGATCCATCTGTCCCATCCACTTTTGCCTCCACCCCATTGATTACTTTTACAAGGACAGATACAACCACAATGACATACAATGCAAGCGCCTGCAAGTGCCTGTTCCGCTGTACCACTAATGTTACTGTTAAGATAAGATAAGATGAAACTTTAATGATCCTTGTAGGGAAATTGGGTCGTTGCAGCAGGGGAAATACAATATAACCATACAATAGAGTATAAACAAGAACACAGCAAATTGAGGTTATATAAACATATGCAACTGACAATTTCAACATCTGTTAAATAGAATGTATGAATGGGAAGTATGGGGAAAAGTATGTACAGTATTATTAGGGTGTGCACTATTTCTCCATTTATTCCTCCCTCTCTTAGCTAGTTTACTGCACTGTCTGTACTGGGGATGGAACCAGAAACCTTTCAACTTTGAGGCTGCCTCCCTAACCAACTTACCAACCTGTGATGATGAAGGTGGAGAGCAGACAGGAGAGCCACCAACCATTCCCCTCTCTCTCCCTGCCTTCATCCATCCATCCTCTCCCCTCTAACTGACCCCCTGTCAGCCATGCAGTCGGCCCCTCAGTTACCTTTCCAGACGTCTTGACTCCCTTCCAGATGCTGAAGTAGACGATGGTGAAGATGAAGAGCAGGCAGAGGGCCAGCTGCCAGCTGACAGAGCCCAGCTGGTGCAGACCTGGGGAGAGGTGGACCTGCAACACCTGGCGACTGGAGGGAGGAGAGGGGGTGGGAGGGGTGAGGTCGAATGGGGATGCGAAGAAGCGAGGGAATGAGGAAGACGAGAGAGGGAGGGAAATGGTGGAATCGCAGAGGAGAGACAAGGAGAGGACATGAGGAGGAGGAGAAGACAGGAGAGGCAGGAGACAGGAGGGAAGGGAGGGAAGGATGGAAGGGAGGATAGGGACAGGGAGTAGGAAACAGAAAGAAAACAGGGGCAAGTGAGAGAGAGAAAAAGCAGGAGGAGATGAACAAAGAAAGAGGGACAGAGGGAGAAAGGGAGAGGAAAGGGAATGGAGAAGGAAGGGGAGGGATGTAGAGAGTGAGAGAGTAAAAAGAAGTGGCAGAGAAGATGGGAGAAAGTGAGGGAAAGGAGATGGGGTGGAGAGAAGCAATGTGGGGAAGTGGGGAAAGCAGAAGAGATGGCAGAGAGGGGAAAGGAGGACTTTGGCAAAAGGGGGAGGGAAGGAAGGAGAGGCGAAAGGAAATGGAGAAAGCGATATAGACAGAAACGACAAGGAACAGAAAAAGATAAAACAGGGAAGCAAGAGAGGGAGAGAGGAGGGGGAGAAGGGGTGATGAATGGAAAATGGAGTGGAGTGGAAAATAAGTCTTCCTTTATTGTCCAATATGCAAGTCATAGAACTTAATCCCTTGACAAACACACACACACACACACACACACATACACACACAAATATACACAAATATAAACACACATGAACACACAAACAGATTAAATCAGCTGTAATGAAAGAGTAGTTCACTTGGGAAAAAAGATAAAAAGAATACATAAAATGGAAGAAAGGGCATTAAATGACTTTATAGTGAGTTTCTATCAATAAACTTTAATTACACCAAAGTTTGCACAAATCAGAGTAAGCAAACGTCTAACAGCAACACAGGGCAAAAAAGCAGACAAGTGAACAGTGAAGTTAACATCTGGTCACAGGTTAGACACACAGAACCAGAACTATAAAAAAGAGACATGACTTATGTTGAAAACAGGAAATTCTGGCGCCAGACCAAGTTGAGGAATTTGTTACTTTAATACCTGTGTTAGGAAAAGTCAACTATGGATAAACCCTGTTTCTGGCTCCGTGGACGTAACAGATAGACTCAGTCTAGTGAACAGCTGATAAGACTAAGCCAGTAGACTTTTAGGGAACAGGACACTGACGACAGAGACTCCCAAGGCACTCAGGAATAACAAAGACATTGTTCTCTCTGACAGAGATCTGGTTTCAAGAAAAAAAGAAAAAAAAAGCCTTTGACACAAAAATTGCCCTACCTGTCTGTGTTGTTTACCTCCTTGTCTGTCTCCCTCCCAGTCTGTCCTATCTCCTGCCTGGGTCGGTTACTATTTTGTAACTGTGTAAGTAGCAGGCTCAAACTTGCCTAGAATTTCAGTAGTATGACATAGTGAGCTTATATCTGTGTCCATGGACACGGATAAAATCTACTCTATTTATGTAGCTTTGTTTAGTCAACTGTTACACAGTGCATCTTATCTGCACTATGTGAGGACCTGCTATGTTTTGTACTGCATCGAGTGTATCACTCCTGTACTGTGTAACTGTATTCTAATGTGTCTGTGTGACCCAGGTCAATTTCTTGTGCAGCCATTGTACTTGGCGAAATAAAGTGATTCTTATTCTGAAATGCTTATAACTTCTGCCTGCAATAACTCACAAACCAGTGAGGCAAGTGGAGAGAGGACTATCAGATTGTGGTTGGGCTTCTTAAAGACCTGAACTGTCCCTGTAATCGCTCTCTGGAACTCATCCTCCCTCCTTCACTTGACCTCTCCCTCCTGTCTCGCTCTCCCTCCGCCCCTCTACATCCGACTTACATGCACTTACGTATAGAACTCCTCGGCGGGGGAGGTGGAGGAGTTGGACCAGGTGACGTTGTGGTCGGTGGACATGTAGCGGTTACAGTTGACCGTGTTCCAGCTGTTGGTGCAAGTGGTCCAGGGCAGGGTGGGCCGGAACGATGACAGCAGGTAGTACAAGGCCCAGGCCATGATGGTGTTGTAGTAGAAGGCTATGTAGAGGGCTATGATGCAGATGGCAAAGCCTATTCCTGGATGAGCGGAGAAAAGTGGGAGAGGGGAGGTTGAGGAGAGAGAGAAAGAGAGAAATACACAGAGAGACGGAGGGGAAAAGACAGTTATATTCGCAGTATAACATAATCAGCACAAAAATACTCTAAGAGTGAAGAAAACTGAAAACTTGAACAATACTTGATCATAAACCTTCCCTCTATATTTTGTAGAAACATCAGCGTAAATGGAAGTAAACCCAAGCAGTGTGTGACACCACTCAATCACTCCCCATCTATCTCTCACAGAGAGATCAGTGGCGTTTTCAAGCTAATTCAAGTTCCCATTGGGTAAGTGGGTGACATTTCCAAACAACAACAATTTACATACTATCGAATTTCTAAGCAGCTGGCATTTGGCATGGAAATGTGACAATTTCCATAACAGAGAGTCAGTACATCACACTGCACCTACAAGAAGATGGGAATGCTCTTCAAGGGAACTGTGCTGAGGGGGTCGAGGAGGTTAAACCAGCTGTCTCTCAGGCTCTCGCTCCTCTCGCTGGATGTCTACTTGACACTGTCCTTCTTCGTCAGAAAGTCTTCTCTGCTCTCTTCCTGCCAATTTTCCTGTTGGTGCGAGCTGTTCTCTTATGTTGTCTTTCCTATGTGAACTATCGCTCTGAACTTCCTCTTCTCTCTCACTTCCTCTCTCTTCTATTGCCTTTCCTCTTATCTTACATACACTCCTCATTTCCTCTGGATTCCTCTCCTCTCTTCTACTGTCACTTCTCTTCTCTTTTTTCTTTCCCATCCCTTTTACTGCCCTGTGCTCTCCTCTCCTGTCTCCTTCCCCCTCTTACCTTTGAAGATGGGGCAGATGTGTTTCCAGATGGAGATGCAGCCACTACGGTGGAACTGGCCAAGCGCCAGCTCCATGTAGAATAGAGGCACACCTCCAAACACCGCCATCAACAGGTAGGGCAGCAGAAAGGCACCTGGAGAGAGAGGGAGGGAGGGAGGAAATGTGGGCAGGAGAGAGGGAGATGGAGAGTGGGAAAGATGAGAGGTGGGGGGTGGAGGGACAAGGTGGGTAAGGAAGGAGAGAGAAACAGAGAGGGGGATAGAGTGAAAGAGAGGGAAGAATGAGACGGGAATAATTGGAAGAGAGGAAGAGAACAGTTATGGAAGAATAGTAAAAAATCAATTACACCATTGAGAAATGGTACTAATTCACACTCCATCTGTAATCTCTATAGTCCTCTTAACAACTAACAATAAAGGACAACTATAAAAATAAACTGCACTCATCAGTTATGAAAAATCATCATGTACATAATTGTAAATGTTTCACATCACCATTGAAAATGAAGGTCTTTCCTCAAATGTTCAATCAATCAATCAATTATATATTGTGTGTACCATAGCCCTTGTATAACCCTTTAAAGGTATAGTCCACTCAAAAACAACAGTTTGTAATTTACCAATTTCACATCACTTTGCATTTAGTGTGCTATGATAAAAAACAGAGGTATATTTTGTCTATTCTACTATGACAAATTTGGACTACTGTGATGTTGGCTTTGCATTTGCTAAGTGAGGAAACAGAAACCTTGAGCTCTTATTTCTACCCTGTAAGATGTAAAAATGCAGGATTGATGAAAATAGAATTAAAGGCCAAACGCTGAGGAGATCAGCAGCATGGCAGCCAGATCCTTGGACCATCCGGCCTAGCGTTCTGGCTTTGATAACACATCTCTCTCTTTCTCTCTTTGTTTCTTTCTCTCCATCTGATTATAGATTTATTCTTATGTGTGTGTGCAGATTTGTTTGTGTGTGTGTGTGCATGTGGGTGGGTGGGTTGGTGTGTGCATGCGTGCTTGCGTCTCTTTGTGACATGAAAGCAAAGATAAGGGTTGATTGAGCAGCTGCCTGGGAGACAGGTTATTAAGCAAGGAGAAAGAGACTGAAGGCGTTCTCATAAAAACCACAATTAATACTGTTGCCTCTATCAAGTGTCTCCCAGTCCCCATCTCTGCCTCGCTCCCCGAGACACACACAGAACACAGGAAATTGCAAAGATTTTATTATTGCAAATTCAATAAAAGTGGAAAGGGAGGCCCTGTTTGCCGCTAGGTAAGGCTTGTGTAGTAACCGAGCACAGGCGGCGGAGACAACACAGACTTTGTGAAAACACACCCTGTGGACCTTCGCTTTTTGTGCCTTAGATTGCATAAGACAAAACAACTACATGAATTGTTGAATGTAGCGTTCCTCATAGGTCTGTGCCCTCTTTAATTTAGGTGTTTGTAATACAGAAGGGACGGTGTATGAGTCCAATTTTTCCATCTGAATTTATATGGTGCCTTACCTTTGTAGTCAGCATGAAAAGACAGACAAAGGGCATTATGGTTGTAATTTCAACTGAATGTGATGTACTTGATGAATTCATTCTGCACCCATATTGACCACTGTGAACAATACACTGCAGTACAATTCTAACCATGCAGAAGCTTTTTTCTAATCCTGGAAACCCTCTTTACTCTGGCATGGGATCTCGTGTATGACGAGTGCCTACTTCAGGGGAAATGGACTGGAGAATTAGATGTCATTTTGCTGTCCCTGAGCTCAAATTTCACTAAGAACTGAACTGACGGTGAATCAGACTGAATTCTAGGTGGGGAGCCAAACCCCTACCCCCCCAAACTGCCCACCCTCTCTACTCTCTGATCTCTTCACAACCCTCATCCCCACTCCACCCCACTCCTTATCTATATCTCCCTCTCTCCTTTCACAGTTTCTCTCCTCCATATATCCTTTGATTCCTCACCTCCTCCGTTCTGGTAGCAGATGTAGGGGAAGCGCCAGACGTTCCCCAGGTCCACGGCATAGCCAATCACAGAGAGCAGGAAGTCCATCTTCTTGCTCCAGGTCTCCCTGGGCCTCTCCAGGCTGGTTTGCTGGACCACCAGAGTCCTGAGGCCCCCTAGTGGCATGGAGGACCCAGTGCCACCCCCAGGTCCTGAGGCCGTTCCCCCGGAGCAAGCCCCAGGCCCTGGCCCCTCCCTGGGGCTCTGAGGGGTGGAGGTGGTGAAGCCGTTGGACACCTGCTGGCCAGAGTTGGAGGTCAAGGCCTTGGGTCCTTTCTCTGCCAGGCCATCAGCCAGCATCAGTCTACCATTCTCCTGCTGCGTCCCCTCCTCTCCCTCTACTTCCTCTTCCTCTCTCCCTTTGTCCCTCTCTCCCTCATTCTCTCCGCTGTCCATTTTCATCATGGTCGTCAGCATTATTTCTTTTGTTTCCATGGCGTTATGTTGGTGTTAATGTTGGACGGGCAGTTAGGGGTGCAGGGAGGTTCTCAGTGATGATGGAGGGAATGTGGCACTGCTGTCTGATATGGTGCCCATCAGGGGAACAGAAGGGTTAGGAGAGGGTGGGAATGGTGCAGAGACGGTTTAGGACAGGTTTGGCAAAAATGGGACGCGTCCTACTGACACAGGTGAAGGATATGGGGAATGGGAGGCTAAGGCTAGTGCAAGAGAATGGGGCCAGTGGAAGGAGTAAAATATGACGGCGTCCACTGGAGCAGGAAGGAATAAGAGTAGGCCAGCTAGGGCAGCTGGAGGAGAGGAGAGGAGAGTGCTGGTTGGAATGGGACGTGGCCAGCAGAGAAGTTACAGGAAGAGGCTCTTGGATCTTCTCCACAACCTCCTCCTCCTCTGAGACACGCAGTGATGGGACAGTGGTGTGAGACAAACTGCAACACGCAAGGAAAACACACAGATAAGTCACAGGCACAGAGGAATTGTGCTTTAGATTATTTCTGGGTGATCCCATGATATAAAATCCAGTCTTTTTGCATGCCACAAGACCATATACTATGTCAATGAAATAAAACTGAGCTCCAGTGTTTTGTCTCATCACGTGTGTTTGAACACTTTTATTGTAAATTGACAGCTAAATCTCCTTAGTATTAAAGAGAAAAGAGACACTAGGGGAGATGTGAAATATCCTTGAGTCTCCAACAAAAAATTATCCACAAAAAATGAGGGGATTCTGCTAGGGCATGTTTAGCTTCCCGCATGTTATTCAATCCACGGAATTTCTCAGTTGCATAACTTGTTCTGTTCCTTATCAGATCAAATACTGAATATGAATTCAGAGCCATATAATGAAGAGGGATTAAGAAAATATATACAGGAATCGGCAAGAATTTGAAGACAGGAAAGAGAAAGAGAAAACCTTGAAAGATGGAAAACAAAAGTAGAGTTGTAAAGACGAGCTGATAAAGAGGACATGCCTGAGAAGAACTAACGACTACTTCTGACTTTGATTGATGGATAAATCAAGCAGCAGGCAAATGTACAAAAAAAGCCCATCAAGACAAAAGATATATATATACAGTTAAATATGAATAACACAGAAGTAATGTTCTACAGTTATTTACTCAACATGTTTGTCTTCAGTTGTTTTGGGTTTGACATATAGTAAGCAGACTACAGATAAGTGAAAAAAATTCAAAACAAATTAATTCAATTCTATGAAGCATGGCTTGAATGATGCTCTTTAAAAAAAAAACATTTTCAAAAAGGAATACCTAAAATGTATATATTTGACTACATTCACCAAAGTCAGGCAAAAGTGAGAAAAATTAGGCATAACTGCAATTTTCAAACATGCCAATGATTTTACATGTCAGAATTTCACTTTTGTGTCAATGAAAAACAGAGAATGGAACATATTTATCTCCTATTGAATCCATTTTTAAATTAAATCTTCAAGTCGAATATACATATTTAAAAAGAATGGGTGTTTTACACATAGGACTTTTATCAACTGTGAAACGGTATATCTACATCGATGTTCAGATCAGTGTGTAAAGTCATAACCTCTGAGAAGAGCCATGAAGAAGTCTTTTCTGTCCCAGTCACATTTGTGCTGACATGGATAAAATTGGGGCTAAATCTATAGTGTGCTTCAAACTTAATGTCATTCAAAAAAGTACAAATTATTTGATAGCTGTTACAACAAAATATATTTTTTTAAAACCTAGAGTGTGTAAGGTTATAATGTAGGAATGACAAAAATCATTTTATATTAACAAATGACACTAACACTATATCCATTCAGTCTTTTAACTGAAGATTCACAAATACTCCCTATAAAATCCAAACCACCATCATGTGAGAAAGTGGTCAAATTGAGAGAGCTGTTTAAAATTGGATTAGATTGTTTATATGCGTTTGCCTCAATTAGAAGTGAATGCCAGAATGTAGGGAGAGTCAATTTACACGGAATGCTATTATCTTAATTAAGAACGACTGTCCAGCAATTGTGCACGGCTCTCTCTCCGCTGTACAGACCTCCATCAATCTAACACAGCAGCTCTGTCCAAGACCCCATCATGCACCTGGACGCAGAACAGACAAGAGACGCTGCGAGAGGCCAACCTTCCACTCTCCACAAAGCTTTAACACGCAAACCACACTTTTAATTCCTATCGAAAGCAATTAGAAGCTTTTCATGACAACAACCATTTCATTCCCATTTGAAGCTTTTCCCCCTTAAAACGTTCCGTCTGACAGAAGTAGAATATGCTTCTTCTTGTCTGATAAAACTACTTCAAAATGCTTTATAAACTTGAACTTGAGCTAAAACTTGACCAGGAGTAAGCAGAAATAACTGTGAAGGAAAACTGAAATGTGTGTTCGCTACAATTAAAACAATGATGTAACTGAAAAACGTTTCTCCACCAGTTTGCTCAGTGTTATCCGCAGAGCACACACTGTATCAGCTGTCACACTGCTTCACAATAGAAGTCAAGAAAGACAAACAATGACAAATGGTTTGAGGAAATACTAAATCTGACCTGCGTGTGCACACACACTAAAATATAGGCTGAAAAAATATATATACAGGAGCACTGCTGCAACATATACAAATCATTCAAAACCAGAGTTTGAAAACTGGGAATAGTTTAATCTTCTGTTTGCCCTTATTCCTAAAACCCATACTACTGATGATACTGTGGTATACACCTCAAAGGCTCTAGTCATTGGTGCACATGAAGCATTTTTTTTTTTTTACCGTTCCACTAAATAGACTTAGATAAAAAAAGGGAGAGCAGGGCGATAACATCAAGATTACTGGAAAGATAGACTGAAAGGGGAAAAGCAAGAAAAAATATCAAAGAGCCATTTTATGTCATCCAAAATGAGAAATGAAGACACTCTTCTGCCCCATCGCTCTCATCTTAGTGAACTCTGCTTAAAGTGCAGAGGTTTTACAGCAAATCGAACAAAGCTTCAATCGGCACATTGACATGACATTTTGTGCAAACATTAATTAGAATGAGCAGGAAATTCAAAAGTTGAGACAAAATCACACCAGGAGTAGTTCATCCGTGCGCACATACATCCGATACATTACCTTTTGGGATGAAAAATGAGGACAAGAGGCAGCTGTCAGATGTGCTGGGATACCCTACAGTGGCTAAAACACACACAAACAGCAGCAGCAGCAAGTTCTGCCCCAAACTTGAAGGATCCCGTGGTATTGCAAAAACTTGCCAGAGAAACAGCATGCACTAGCACATCAGGACGCCGTGTTTGCCCACCGAGCTCCCAAACCTCTCTCATTTCTCTCTCTCTCTCTCTCTCCCTCCCTGTTGTCCTTCTCTCGCTGACTCGCACACACACTTACACACATGCCACATACAGAGACGCACAGCTGCGCACACACACACACACACACACATGCAGATATGCACAGATGGATGCATGCGCTTAGACAGAAAGCACTCAGAGAAACATGCAAACGCAGGCATGCACACTTTGAAGTTTTGTCTGATACATCTCATAAAGGCGCGCGCACACACACACACATACACACTGTAGACAAGGCAAATCCTACCGTTGAGTAGCTCTGTGGCGGTGTGGGGCTCTGTGTCAGGGTGCTACTCACTGCCTACCGTCTGTCTCTCTCTCTCTCTCACACACACACACATGCATATACATACACACACACACACACACACACACACACACACAAACACACACAAGCGCACACAAACACACATTCAAACACTGCCCCGTATATCCCTGCTGGAGTTCTCTCTCTCTCTGTCTTGCTCTCTCTCTTTTCCCCTTCTCTCTCCAATTCTTTATTCCTTCACATTGCCCTTTATCTCTCCTTCAGTCTTAATTTCCTCCTCCCATTTTTCTCTCCTTCTCTAATTCTCAACTTCTCTCTAATGTCATCTTGCATATTGCCTATGGAGAGGTCAGATTTGTGCCTGCTTTGACACTTGTTGCCCATCATTTTTGGATCCTGTTCATTTTCTCTTTTGTTATCATCATTCGCCTATTTGAACATACTTGCATCTACATTTGGCACTACATCTGCATTTTCTTCTGATGTCCAAGGACAAGGTAATTGCATTTTCCCGTACAATGCTTTTAAAGGAAAACACTGACATTTTGACAAATATATTCTTTGATCAATTTACCACTGCACAATGAGAAAATAGGTAGCAGTTGACCTCTGTGTGTTCAGTATTCAGTATGCTACAGTGCTTTAGTGATGATGCAAAGCTGGTTTCTCCCCACTAAGCATACAGTAAGCAGCCTGACGGTTAGAGAAGTGGGCTTGCTACTGAAAGGTCACTGGTTTGAATCCCTGGATCATCTTGCTCAGCGTGCTCAGTGCGAGCCTGTGGTAGTACTGGGCAACTCCCAGGTCTGAGTGTGTGTAGCCATCCCTGCCTCTGTGCCTACTCCCCCAGGAGACTGCTGTAAACAAGGAGTTCTTTGTCAGGTTGCCTGGTTAAATACAATGATAAAAAATACGATTTGCATAAGTGTTATAATGCACCGTAGTAACACAGAGGTGAAATGGCTACCAATGGTCAATTGATCAAAGAACGTCTTTGCCAAATAGTCAGTATATTATTTTAATGTAACTCAAGAAACACAATAAAAGCAGCCCACAGCTTGCTGGTCTGTGTTATATTCTGACTGCATCCATATATCTTGTGCAGACACAGATGTCCAGACAGACGCAAGCAATTTACATGCATACACATGTATGCACAAAAAGTTACTCTCACGCATAACTGCATTGCATAACCAATTTTTGCAATCACATGGGTGACTAACAGTAGCCCTTATCATCATTTATGAAATGCTAAATGAGTCATTAAACCATATCTCTCAATGGATATCGAAAGTGTCTCCTGATCATGAACAGTACATCAGCTTATCTGGGTCTTCTCTTCTGAAATCCCCAAGAGAGCCCAGAGGGTGCCTGCTCAGTGTATCTTTTACTCTAAATCAACTCATAAAGCTCTATGCCAGTTTTACTAACCTAGCTGTTTTTAACATAGACCAACACCCTACATTCTGGGGTATAGGCTTCAGGAGTGGTTTAGCAAAAATAACATGCTTATCAGAGTCCGCTTTGGCAGCACTCAGGGGTTTTTCTGAAGAATTTTGGACTCTTGACAGCTATAATCCTCACATTCAGCTCTATTGGCCAACTTTCCCTCTCTCTGTGTGATTACAATGTCTTCCTGAAGCACCTGACAGAGAGAGTACTGAACACTGCCAGGCAAAAGAATAAAGAGGGGAAGCTGATTAAAAAACAAAAAAATATAATATACCTATTTTTCTGTATTTATTTTATATTTTATAAATATTTTAATGATTTGTTTCACTTTGACTAGTTTCAGAAGTAAAATACACCAACAAAGATCAAAGCATATAAGGCCAAAATTGAGAGAAAACTATTAGTCCTCAACTTGACAATCCCTGACTGGAGAAATTGTTCTTGTCTTTGGTTGCTTGTTAAACCAACAGAGGAGAGCCAGTCTAAATATAGGGTCTCTTTATTATACTTGACCTAGGGAATATAAATAAGCACGTCCAAATGGGAGTCAGTAGGAATTGAGCGATAGATAGGAGTGTGTGTGTGTGTGTGTGTGTGTGTGTGTGTGTGTGTGTGTTTGTGCAGATAGATATATACTGTAGTGCAGACAGACAGATTGAAGGATATGGGGTCTTATCCCCTTGGGGAAGCCAACACCCATGAGAAGCACTTCCACGGACAAAACAACCTCTGTTGGGGAAATGATACAATAAAGTGTCCTTGGGTGAATCTTAAATCAATAAAGAAAAGAACGAGCATGTTTGATATTTTATTCAATTGGACCATTATGTCATTATATAATAACACAACAAAGGAAAGAGGTATTATCGCACACGTTTTTTCCACTGGTCAGCTCTTAAGCAATTTGGCTATTCATGGTCAACATTCCTTTGCTTTGCTGATTTTATTAAATTAACTGATTTAATTTCGAGCTGCTTTAAAGAATGTGTGGATATAAAAAAAAAAACAGGCAAAAAGTGTGGATTAAAAATTCTCACCTTCCCGCAGCCAGGCTCTTGGGGACAGGTTAGAGAGGTTAGAGAGACTGTCCTTCAACTGGAGACCCTGGATTCAAGCCCCAGCGACAGCCAGCATCCACCCTGCTGAAGTGTCCTTGAGCAAGACACTGAATCCCAACCCTGACCTCTGACCTCCCTGGAATGGGCGAGCGAAAAGAGAATTTCCTTACATGGATCAATTAAGTATTGCATTGTTTATTACTGGCCATAGATGCCGAACTAATGTTACAACAGCAACAACAACCAACTTCACCATCAGTGTATCACTTTTCAAAACAAATGTTACAAAGTGCTTTACAGCATAGGGAAAGGTAAAAAGTCTTCAAGTGCAAAGTAGAAGTGAATAAATACAATCAAGGTGGATACAGGTTTAAATTATAAGAACCAAGAGGGAGCGTTACTCCTTGCACTTGCACTACTTGACTACATACAGTAAACTATCAAATCCTTTTTTACTGAGTCTGTCTTCTACTATCTTCAGTCAGTGTGGGCCAAAGTCTCCCATGCCCACCTGACATCATGCCAATTTGAGGCCTGGCTAATTGGAAGATAAACAGTGCAGGCAGACGTGGGAGGAGGAAACCATTTAGTGCATTAGGTTGCTAGCCTGAAAGCCCCTACATTGCTGCCACATCTGCACAAACAATACTTAACTAGTCCGTGGAACCTGTTATACTTAGAGGGAACTACTCACAGCAGAAAAACAGTTTGGGCTTTTAGATGTCTTAGATTGAGGGGGAGCCTGATAAGTGGGCATGCGAAGACATTTTAAGTGGCAAATTATCAAGAAATACATGATAACTTGCCCTGAAAGAGATGTACTTTGTTTTGTCCTGCGGTTTCACAAGAAGATGGGAAACATGAACGGGTGAAATGTGGGCAATGTTAAGAGGTGGGCAGTACCAACTAATGCCCCTTTGGATTTCACCATGATGCCTGGGGCCAATCTGTCTGTTGGACCAGTCATACACCCTACACAACTAAGACATACACAAACAAAGTGCACACAAACACTCATATAAAACCATAAAAACACTGGAGTTTACTGTTAATAGTTGATTAAGTCAAATATGCATACATCATAGCCATCATCTCCAATCGTGGCTATGTTTTCTTGTTATATCAAGACTTCTTCTTTTGTTATTTTGGGAAGTTTATTCTTGTTATGTTGAGATCCCTCTCATTATAATGACAAATGTTCTTGATATATAGAGAAAAGGTCTCAAAATAAAAAAGACACCTTGATAAAATAGGAAAAGCTCTCAGCAAGGCAATACATGACAAAGGAAAGCTTGTTAGGTGCTGGTGAAGATCGAGACAGGTCAGGTGGTACAGATATTAAGTATAGCTTCAGTATATAACCATTTATACTATTTGGTGCATTTAGTTTTGACTATGTTGTGAATGATAGAGGGTTTTCAGGTGATGCAACACACCTTCTGTGGCCATAGTGGAGGTCCTCAGCTCCTGGGCAACAGTGGGTGTGAACAGCTGATTGTGTTTCTTAATGTACAACTTGGTCAGCTCAACAGAATTGAACAGATGTAGTTAATTTTTGTGACTGGGAACTGCTCATTTCTCCACTGATACACCTGATTTTGTGTTTGGATAATGTCAGCTTGTTAGCTAGCAACTAACCATCACTGTCTTGTTGTAAACACATCTGATTTTCACACTGGCTAAAGCAAATATTAGAGCTAGTAGTGGGACATGTTAACATCAACATTAGTTAGTTTAGCTTTGCTAAATTAGCCTGTTGGCTAGTTAGCTATAGCTAACAAAGCCAAAAACCATCTGTTTGTCCAGGTTAACTGAGCTGACTCTTCTCAAGCTACCAGTCAGAGTGTTTCAGTGTAGAGACAAGAACCAGAGGACGAGGGCTAAAGACAAGATAGTTTTCTGTCACAATAAACTAAATTTGGAAACAAAACTACTTTATCAGATCATTCACTTTTGCTTATTGCTGAATTGACCTACACTCACCACCACAATCTCTTTCTCTTCTCTTTGTGCTACAACTGCAAAGCCTCTATAGCCACTTTAGTGTATATTCCATAGGGATATCAGAGCACAGGGCCAGCTACAGAACAACACCCCAGGAGTTGGTCAGGATTTAGTGTCTTGCTCAAGGATGCTTCCTGTTTTGAGGAGTTGAACCCCGGTCCTCCAGTTGAAGGACGGAGTAACCACTAGGCCACCGTAGCACTTACAGGTAACACAGACACAATCCCATGACCTACAGTCCCTACAGTCCTCTACAGACGTGGGAGGTGGTTCATGTGATTCAGTCGGCTGCAGTGGGTCACAAGTCTGAGTCTATTCACTTTTATTTCTTATTTGCTTTGCTTTGAGACAGTGCCTTTGGGAAAAAAAACTGTACTTGTAGGATATACTAAGTGAAAAGCGAAAGATGATTGTGACAGAGGGCACCATGGACATGAACGGAGCTTGGGTAGGACAGAAGGCGGACAGAGTGAAGGGGAGAGAGAGAGAGAGAGAGAAAGTGAGTGATAATGAGACAGAGAGACAAACAGAGGATGAACTGACGGTGACAGTTTAATCTTTCTAATTACAACAACTCTCCCTCCATGGGTTGGAAGACTAATCCCGTTCTCCCCCCTCCCCTCGCCTCTCTGTCTGTTTGTCTGTCTCTGTTTCTCTCTCTCCATACTACTCTCTACAATATACAGTATATTTCCTCTGTTCATTTGTCTGTGTTCACATTTTCTCTCCTCTCTTCCTCTACTCCTACCGCTTCCACTCAATCCACTTCAGACTTGAGGTTGGTTCACTTTGAATTCAGTCCATAAAAAAAAAACAAAACACTTAACTAAATTCACATCATGATTTTGTTATCAATAACTTCTTTATGGACAGGATGTAGGGACCTTACAATGGCAAAAGGTTTTCAGTTTTTTAATTGATTGAATTAAAAATTGAAAATTGAGCCCTTCTGCTCTGTCCACCTTGCATCTGCCTTTCCCCATCCACTTAATCAACATCTAAGCTGTTCTTTCATTTAATCCAGCCCAAAGTCAGTTTACAACATCCACTCTTCTAAAAGTAGAAAGCCTGGACAGACCATTACTGTAACATATTCCCTTATTCTAGCCCCTACCTCTGTACTCAACTTGCTCCCATGACAGTTTTACAATTACAATCTTCCATTACAGATAGAAACCCTACCTGGGCCAAGCCTGGGATGGACCAGCGCCCTCCAGCTTCACTAAAGGGAACTGCAGCCACTCAGCATGTCAGCACTAAAGAACACACCAGGCAGCCTAGGGCAGATTACAAGCAGTTGTTGTTCTATTTGTGATGACGACAGGGGATCAAATACGATGGGGGGCGTTGTGCAGCAGGACATAAATAAAAGCCATCTCATTCATGGGCAACAAGTACAAAGTTCAGCAGCATCCACCCTTAAAAAGATTCATTAACAACTAGCAGCAAATTAGCAGGATGACTACATACAGTATATACACATACTGTATATAAGCAATCAATTCCACCCGATGGTGGAGGGGTGGATCCAAAGTCAACTGCACTCCAGCAGCCTGCAAGTTCAAATGGGTGGACAGATATTTCCCAGGCAGCCTTTGGCTGCAAACATCACTACATCATTAAATTCGACAAATGGGTTTCATTGTTATGTATTGCATAATTATGCCAAAAACATGATTATCAGGGTAAGGGCTATGCATTGCAAAGTCCTGTAACGTCTTACAGTCCCAGAACTCCATTGTCCACAAGTTGCTATTTTCATTCCCCGAAGTATTTAAATGGGGAGAATGATCAATGTTGAGTACAAAACTGAGATTGCCATCAAAAGCTACAAAGGTCACAGAAGCATTACCTGTGGTTGTGTCTTAATATTAATTATTTCTCAGGTTTCATAAAACCTGATAGGCTCTATTCCTAAATTGTGTTTCTGATGGAGTGGACAGTGGGACCTGACCTGTGAAATGGCATGAGAGCTGCTTCTGAAGCGGTGCAGATATTGGGATCAGAACTTTGTTGACTTCAGTGTAACATTTGACCACTAATTAATTAACTAACAGCACTTAGAAAAAATACATACAATTCTTTCAATGTAATCTAATGGGATTATTTGATAGATAGATAGATAGATCCTATCAATTCATCAGTAAAATAACTGGTTTCCCCTCTCTGAGTCTCTGCAGCAGAACACACTACAGACATCCAAGTTCTAGAAAAGCAAACATTCCTTTAAATTGTCGCCTTATATCACAAGAAAGAAAAAGAGAGAGAGACAGTTGCTTGAAATCATAGTCCCATTTGTATTTAATTATACACAAAGTCAGATTGCACTTGTCATTTAGCCTGTGTTTGGTGTAAACCACAAATCTTAAAGATTATAAAGTAAAATCCGCGGAGGTTCGGAAATTGATATTGATGAAGATGAATGATGTATACGAGGACTAGAGAAGACAAACACACTCAAAACGAAGCTTGCAGTAAGTGTGTACATAACTGTATCGGTGGTATTAGGTACAGAGTTAAAGAGTCTGTGGAGTAAACAGTAGTTGTGCAATGATATCCATGGTGCCGAACCTGTTGATAATGAAAATATGGGACGTACAAAGCCAGACAGAATGGTCTTACCTTGGTATTTTTAGCAGGAGAGCCTCGGTCGTCCATGGACTGTCTGGTCATCGACTAGTGTCCAACACGTCGCCTATCACAAATCACACATGCCTAGGCTTACAACAGGCCGTGTTCTGCTCTGCCTGGCTTAAGACACAAACACACACACTCAAGCATGCATGCACCCACTCACACATACTCTCTCTCACACACACACATACACACACACACACACACTGAGCTTTAGCAAGGAACAGGGATCCTTGCCCCTAATCCAAGACTCCTTGATGCATATTTATGAGAGGGTGACAGAGGAGTAAGAGAGAAACTCACACACACACATAGATAACTAATACACAAGCAGTCACAAAAAATTTTAAAGACAGGAAAATATAGACAGAGTAAGGCGAGATATATATATATATTAACACAGCAAGTGTGTTTGTGTGTGTGTGTGAGAGAGAGAGAGAGAGAGAGAGAGAGAGAGAGAGAGAGAGAGAGAGAGAGAGAGAGAGAGAGAGAGAAAGAGAGAAAAAGAGAGACACAGATTACTGAAGCAGTGTTTCAGTCTGTCTGCCTCCCGGTCTACCTAACCCATTTACAGCCACCTGCAACCCACTGGGCCAAAGGCATCCTGCCAAGTAGTACAGTCAGTCTACTTAGCCTCGTTGTGTGTGTGTGTGTGTGCGTGCGTGCGTGACGAAGGAGCAAGTAAGGGACAGAGATGTAAAGGAGGGAGAACCACACAACACAGTCATTGTCATGCTGACATTAACATACAATCATTCTCTTTCTTTTCTCTCTCTCTTGCACAAACACACACATACAGCATACCAGTCTCTCATTCTTGTTAAAAGCCAGTGTGTGTGAGTGCTGAACGTCATTCCAATCAGCATCAGCTGAAGTACTGGGTTAATCCTCATTGCAACACACTCAAATCCACACACACACACACACACACACACACAGGCACACACATAAACACAAAGTGAAGAGTGGGGGAGAGAGGAAAAAGTGGAAAGGAATAATGAGACCAGGTGTACTATGAACAGTCCTGTGAGGTTCAACATCAGGCTAATTCCTCTTGTCAAACAAAAACAGCTGGACATGGAAACTATCATGAGACTCAACTTTGACGTCAGGACTTGGAAATGAGGTCAAACAGGTTCATAAATTCACAATTCTGCTTTATTCTGCATCCATACCTTGATAGATGTCCTTTTTCCTTCACAGGCTGCAAGATAAGCATCACAGATGTGGGAATCACCCTTTGCTCTTAAAATCTTAAAGTAAATCATATAAAAATACAATATAAAGTAGGCTATATGCCCTTACAGGAGTCCAGTTATTTAGTCACTGTTGAGGAATTCAGTAACTTTTGGCCATGCAAAAATTTTAATTATAACTTTTTGGAACACCATTCAGTTTCAGGTCCAAGTTTTATTATTCTCTTCAGTTGGAGTGGATACCTTGTAAGGCTTTAGCTGTGGCTAACAATTTAAGCTATAGCTTAAAATTAAGCTAACCGTTCAGAATTCTACCGGTTTGATGAAATGAGAGGCAGTTTGGTGATAAAAACACACTAGAAATATTCTCTACTCAGAGGATATTGCTAACCTTGATTTATCTTCTGGAAATCATGGGTGTCTTTCGACTCCTTCGGCCATGAAACCGTGCTTCCTTTGTAACCAAGTCTATTAAATCAGAATTTTGCCTATTTAAACTTTTAGCACCGTTCCTCAGTTCTGATTGGCTGAGCAACGTCGGTATACTTGTTCGAAGCCGTTGTAAATTACCCAACAAACGCACCTGTGACAGCAAAATAATTAATTTAAATTTTAACGGCTACAGGAAAATCGCCACTCATAGTGCTTGACAGAAGAAACACATTTAATTATCACGAGGCTATTATCATTAATTAAAAATAATAGATTCTTTGAACATTTGCAGTCTTTCTGTTTTAATGTAATGGCCTGTTAGTCTTTTATAAAAGCAACTGTACTTAATCATTTTTGTTTTTATGGTGGGCCTCCAGTGTCAGCTACATAGAAATATAAAAAATAATAGAAAAGGCATATAGGCCTACTTAAATGATAATTCATAATAAAATAATAATAAAACAATGTAGCCTAGACTTCATTAGTCTCTTTTCCATATGTATTTATTCATTAATGTATTACTATTATTATTATTATTATTATTATTATTATTATCATCATTACTTACACAGCAATAAAATACAATGATAAACGAGGAGTTGCAATAATTAATTTGTGCAGGAGAGATAAAATGCCACAAGAGTTTATAAAAACGTCTTGCCTCAAAATAATCAAAATCATGATGACAGGCAAACATACAACTGCAATGTACCAGAGTCTATAATGACAACAGAAACAAAATCAAGGAGAAACGTCATCTGTATCCAGTCTAAATAAGCTTCTGCTTCACGGTATGCTCCAGTGCCTTTTATCTCACACCAATTACAATTTTCATCCAACCAGGGCTTCATATAATGTGACACTGTTTTACCTAATTCAAGTTGCTCTGTTGATTCAGCGCCAGTTAGCGGAGAATCTTGAGAATGTGCATTCACACAATGGGTGATTTGTTCAAATTTGGGTGATGGGAAAAAAAATTATTCTCCTCGACATTCCCCCAAATCTATAGTTAATAGGAGAGATGCATTCAACAGTTTGTGCAAGCAATAGGCCTTTTCATCCAATCTCAAATTACTCTTTGTACATACACTTTTCTATAGGCCTAAACCTCTCATTGAATCATTCAAATGATTCAATGAAATGGATTCAATCCCATTCAATGATTCAATGGCATTGCATGATTCAATGATTCAGTGAGAGAATTAATCTATGCTAGTGTTTCCAGAGCTATGGTTCAGGATCCAGGTCAAATAGTTCCTTTGGCCCAAGTCAAAGAGACTCTGATTTATAATAATTACCAAAGACACTAAAGTGAAATACGATAAGAAATCATTTCCATCCTTCTTATATTATGCAACAGGAGATTTGCCAGCTAAGCTCTAGATTGATTGATACTAGCACTGCTGCCTCTAAATCACACCCAGATAAAAGAAAATACCATTCCTCTGAGGAAGGATTTCTAGGAAGGAAACTGTTGGGTGTGTTATCAATCAACCTACCAATCTGTCATCAGTCAAATCTCACAGCACCATCTACTTTAGCTATTGGTTTGCCCATCTTTCCAAATTCCAACTTCCAATTCCACATTTTATGTCCCCATCTCTCTCTCTGGGTCCCTCCTCACTGCTGTGGCAAATGTGCTATTCTATTTAAATCTACTAAGGAGAGCTGGCCGAGTCCTCTGGAGGTGTCAGGAGGCTGAGCCAACAACGTTCGTCTTTCTTCGCATGTCAGAGCACTGCAACCATTTTACAGAACTATGGACAGTAGGGACGGATGAAGGAAGACTGGGGGGAGGTAGAGGAGGAGGAGGAGGAGGAGGAGGGGTACGAGAAGGGGAAGTTAAGGGAGGAGGAGGAAGGCAGGCTGTAGATGAAAAGACAAAGAAAATGGAGAAAAGTTGAGATGGTGGAAAGGGAAAATCCAAATTGAGGCTTATAGTTGTCACAGTAATCCAAATTTGTCTCCCAGAGCTCTTTCATATCCCTCTCACTTCTTTCTCTCTCTGCTCCTCTAACACTTGTTGGTTATGGAGCATTGTATGTTTTCATACAGAATTGTCACTAAATTCTTTACGCATTGAAAAGAACACGAAAGATTGAAGCTACTGTTTGAATGCACTGTACAATGGCTCATCATGGATTGCAATTCATATCAAAGATACGAATACAAGTGGGGTCATAAGTACTTTGAGTTGTCCTATTTGTATTTTCAAACATGTACCGTCACCCCCTTTAAATTAACACCCCCACCACCACACACTCCTCTCCCGATTAAAGCCTTCATACCCCTGGCCTCCCATCCACCTTCAGCCTGTGTGTGATCCCCATCCCAGAACCGAACGCTCTCTCTTGGATGCTGAACGGGGCATTCCCGCTTTAACAGGAATGCCGCAGAGGGTGAATGGCAATAATTCAGCCGACTGGCCAACTGCTGGGAGGTCAGAGGTCAGCCTTTCCTCGACAGGAGTGTTTTAAAGCAGGAAGAGTCGGGATGTCACTGAGGAATGATTGCAAAGTCCATACAGGAGGATTTTCATCTAGCTCCATGTGCAAAAGACTACATCGGTTCAATATAGAGGCGGGCATTGTTGAAGTTTGACTCCTTACTGCTTTTAGGGTGAGGGTTAGCCTGTCAGGGGTGATACAAACAAGATATGAAAACAAACATGGACGTGTGCACCCACATGCCCATACGTACACATGCCCACCTACTGTCTGGCTGACCTTGGGCTGCCTGCAGAGAGAGGAAGGGATGGGGAGATTGTGTGTTATTGGAGATTCTGGAGTGTTATTCTAAGTGTAAATCACATCACACTGCCGTTCTGCTGGTGTCCAAGAGGATAAACTGGTGAAAGAGCTGGGGGCACAAGCGCAGGACATGAACTTTAACCAACCTGACAAAAAGCTGAGGACCGCACAGGAGAGTAGGCGGCACTGAGCAGCAGCACTGATAGCCTTTTATTTGTTCAGTATACAACTCATGTCTACAGTTCAGATTCTAAGTTTTAGTATTTACTCTCTTGCCTGTTTGTGTTGCTGCCTTTTAAATGAAACTGCCCCCTTTGATTGGCCTTGTCGTCACAATACAAAACGTGTGTTTACTGTGCAATAAAGTTAAGTCGCCTATTAAATGAATAGGGCCCAGATTCAGATTCAGTACCAAAGGTCCCTTTTACGGCCCCAGAAAATGTTTATGAAGCAAGAATACACACAAATAAAGCAACTCTGCTGAAAAGGTGCGACAGTATAAGCTCCAACCATGGCAAGAAATAAAGACAGACAAGAGACAAAGGTAGTCCAGTAAAAAAGAAAACAAAAACTTTATTATTTTGTCTAGAAGAACAGGCTGTTTGGAAGGGGGGTGGGGGTAGGAGGGTATTATTGGAGAGGTAAAACCAGCCACGGGATGAGGCGGAGTCAAATAGACCAGGGGGTGGGGCTGAGACCAGCGCTCCTGCAGTTATGCCAGCGCTCCCATTGGGTCCCAGGCGGGCAGTACAACGGGCTCCTGCTGCATCACGTCCAGGACGTCAGAGGGAAGGTACTTCTTGTCTACCACCACCTCGTACACGTACTCAGAGAACCAGTCGTCAGTCATGATCAGGTAACCTGAAGAGATGGACAGGGAAGACGACAACCCAACAGTCAGACTCAGTATAGACACATAAATTACTACATTCCCCACCGTGTTGGCACGCTAGCGCAGGACACTGGAAACCAATGAAAATGACACAATTTGGAAATCAATCAAATTCGGGGCTGACCCACTCCATGCGTGTGCCAGATGGCAAGCACAGCAAATCCTAGCACTGAGTGGGCAGATGTGGGACCACAGGGTCTGGTGGTTTTAGCGCTTTTTGACCTGAGTGAGCTTAAGGTAGGGTGACGCAAAGCTTATTTGGAGTGACAGCTTTGCAAATCAAGCGTGAATTAGGTATAAATTAAATCCAGGCACAATCAGCAGAAACGGAAATGGGAGCTAGCCAAACGACAGTCAGTATAGCCTGTATATTAACAGTATATAACAGATGAACATGACTCTGGATGAGTTCACTGAAGCCGCTTCAGGCAATAGTGTGTAATCAGCCCCCTTTCAAATCCAATAATGATCACGCTAATATTCCTGCTTGATGTGGATGCCAGAAGTCTGTCTACAGAGCACTACAACAAATCTATATTTCATCCCTGTGTATTAGAATCTGCTATTTTTAAACGATGATGACGACTGGGTTTATAAAGGAGTTTTTTTATTATTAATATGATAAATAAACCTGTCGGTCTAAATACACATGGCCATGTATGTCTCGTACACATAGTTTTATACATACAAGATCATACATCTAAGGCCCTCTAAACTACAGCACTCTGACCTGTAAGGAAAAGTTTCCCAACTCAAATGCTGGGATTTTTTTTGCCCCAAAAAGGAGTGTGGTCGAGTATTTGTTTCTTCATTGAGACACAAGGATGCAGAAAAAAAGGACAAATTCAGTGGCAGTGGGCCCTAATCACGACACCATCTCAAGGCATAAAACACGCGATTTAAAATCACATCATGTCACTCATTAAAACCATTACCATATACACTCTTTCACTGAAGAGGGAGGAGTAGGGAGTGCTGCTAATAACATTTTAACAAAATGGTCAAACACAATTTGTGTATGTACGCGCACGCCTTCATTCCTCCAAAGCACTCTTTATCAGCACCTTGGGCACTGAAGTCCATTGTTTCAGCAGGCAGAGGGGAAGAGGGAGAGAAGGACCCCCGCCCCTGACGGTTCACACTACCCCACCCTACAGTGCGCATTCAACACTTCTGTTATCACCTCTGCACGCCCACCCTGATAAGACTAAACAGTGGGAGGACCCTGCACATACAATGTGTGCCTCTCAGTGTGTGTGTGTTTGTGTGTGTCTGTCACTGTGGCTAAATCTGGGGTGGTTATGAAAGCGTACCTTGACCTTACACAGAAGGAAGAGATGTTATGGTAGCCTAATCTCTTTTTTTGGATGAGGATGTGGCCCCATGCTGAATTAATTAATCAAAATGAAATGTGTGTGCGTTTGTGTGTGTGTGTGTGTGTGTGTGTGTGTTCTGTGTGAAGTACAAAGACCAAAAGCTATGTAGGAACAAAGCAGCTTAAATCTAATATTGTATTGACGCATATGGAAAGCTGGATGAGGACTGGGGGAGGGATTGAAGCCTCCCGTTTGTTATGCCTCAGTTTGTGTAACAAAGTTAGCCACCAGATCTTACAGCAAATACACCCTCTTATTTTTTTCCCTTTCTGTCTCCTTGCTGCCATCTCTCCCCTCCCTCTGTCTCTTCTTTTCTCCCTTCTCTCATGTCCAGTGTTGTTTAAACGAGAGCATCCCTCCCGCTGACAAGTTGACTTATCGATGACGTCACGGCGACCGCAAGAACGTGCCGTAGCTCAAAACAATGTATCGGGTAGGGCGTGTTTGTGTGTGTGTTCTTCCAAGAACGCAATTGTTAGATGGCGTGTTGCCTGGTTCTCTGTGTGGTGTGTGTGTGTTCACATGTTCTTACTGGAACCCGCGTGTTGGGTGGCATGGTGGTGTGTGTGTGTGTGTGCGAGTGTCATTATTTGTCTTCAGGATAGGCCGACTGTCCTCTGTTAGAACAGAGGGAGGTCAGTGAGAAGGAGAGTGTGCAGCAGCCATCTTGCTTTTCAACTTCAGCGGCAATCCACCATATGGGGCTGTGACAGAGTTGTGAACAAACGAGCCAAGCGTAGAAAATAAGAAAAAAGAATTGAGACACAGCGAGTCTAACAAGGGTTTAACCATATTATCACCAACCTAAAAAGGTTTTTATTATAGCCTAAAATTGACAGAATGTATTGAATGTCTATATAAAGACATTACAAATGATAGCAATAGCTGCATGAGGACACAACAGCATAAGAAAAGAGTGAGAATTTAAATGAGGTAAAGGGACAGAGATCGGTGTGGTTTGGATACGTAGGCATACGTAAAATAAAGCTAATGAAGCTTTTCTCCATGCTGTACAGTCACTACCAAGCATTTCCTTCCATTGACATCAACATCTTGATATTCTTTAACATCCAAACGCATTTGACTCTATACTCTAATCATGTTGGTAGAAAATAACAACTTCTCTCTCTCATGTCAGAAATCCCATAAAGAGAGCTCAAGCAGAACTCATGACAAGAGGCCACCTCAAGGCTCGTAAGTGTCCTATCAAAGTGAAACAAAATTTGTCAGAGCACACTGCTCAATATTTGTTTAAAGCGGTGTAAAAGTATGAGCTGTGCAGTGAGCGGAGCCATAACAGCGGCTGTGTTGGGGCTTGCAGATGGAGGGAATGAAAGTTAAAACTCTCATGAGAGATTCCTCTGGGGTAAGAAAGGATATTGAGAGGCCTGAGGGGAGAAGTTAAGCCTTACAAACACACTTCTCTGTTTCTTATTCCTTTGTTGTCTTTCCATTATCATCTGTCCATCTACTTGCCTCTCTCTTTCTTCTTTTTGGGTTCTTTTTCTACCAGTATCACTTTTTTATTTCTCCGTTTCATCTCTCTCCAGTCCCCTGACCGCTCTCTTTCTTTCCTCCCTCTCCCCGTGTCTCTTTTTCCCCTCTGCATTTGTCAAACAAACAAAGCCCCCGGATCCCCAAGTGAAGTCCGCTCCTCGAACTTTTGTTTTCAATAACTTTATTAATTTGGCCGTAGATGGATTTGAGGCCCTGGCCTTCCCCATCTGCCGGTGTTTATGGAATAAGATATGCGTGAAACACATTTGATTTGGCTGAGGGGTTTTCACTTGTTTTTCCAACAGTCACTTCAGTGTGTGGGTTCTAGAAAATAATGTGAGCGTGTGTGTGTGTGTGTGTGTGTGTGTTGCCAGAGAATGCATGGCTGGTCTGATATACTCTCCTATAATCTGCAGTGGAATGTCAAGCTCAGAGATGGAAAGAGATGTAGAGGAGAGAGGGAAAGAATGAGAGAAAGATGGAGAGATTGGAGTGAAGTGTATGGCATGAATAAGTGTGTGAGAGAAGATAGGAGCGAGGCTAGCAGAGGGGTCAGAGGAAGAAGAGCAACAGAGATGAAAGGATATTAGGGGTAACAACAGAACAGTGAAGTCTGGGACAGAGGTGTGTAGGGTACCTGCTGTGTCCTGGGGCCTGTTGCATAAACAGAGACTGAGCTTGAACTTAGTAAGACTCACTATAGGCATCTATGTTTTTCCCTGTTGCATCAAAATGACTTACTGGTAGCTAACCCAAGGCTGGCCTTAGATTGTCAGTTCCATTCTGAATTTGGGGTAAAAATAAATAAATAAAATTAAGTAACGCTCAGTACTCTGACCGCTAAAAAACATGCTAAGCTCTCTGACTGGAAAATGCATCAATGTGTCGTTTCCATTGAAAATAGCAAGAAAAAAAAAGTCAAACAGAAGTTCCCGGTAGACACAAAGCATTGTGCAATTAAGTCTTACATCAGAGTGGTCTAACCAGACAATTATAGACCAGTCTAAGGCTTAGATCAGTCTATAACTAAGTTTATGCAACGGGTCCTTGGAGGAATTGGGCTCGAAAACACACAAAAGAACTGACAGGGTCTGTGTTTGTGTGCACACATCTGTCTGTGTGTGTGTGTGTGTGTGTGGGTGCATACTTGTGCATGTAACAGGACGCAGCCAATTATAAGTTCAACACAGGGGGGCATCTCTCGGTCTAATCCTGTTCTTAACTTAATTCAATAGACATAAACAGGAAGAAGATGGATTATTGTGGGACATGGTGGTGTCACATGATTTTTGGTGGTGAATCTATGCAAAGTTTTACAGATTAAATCCTGAAAAAAAGAAGAAATATCACATCGCTTAACGAAGGATTGAAAAGAGGAAGAGGGATAGTGTAAGAATGTGTGTGTGTCTCTCAGGTCACCTTTGTTCCCACGGTCGTCTCCCCAGGAGTTTTCCACCCTCCACTTCTCATAACCTTCTTTCCCCTCCTGAGAGAGACAGGGAGAGAGAGAAAGACGGTGATGGAGGGATAAGAACAAGAAACAAAAAAGTAAGAGAGCGGAGAAAGTGTCCTGACAGCTGGGCTTACTTACAAGGGGGGAAATTGACAGCACTTTGAAAAACTGCAGCCGATTAAGGCGGAGTAAACACACAGCGAGGCTTTGATGCAACAAACCCTGGGAAACTCTGAATGTGTGTGTCTGTTTGTGTGTGTATACTTGTGAGTCTGTGTCTGAGAACATGTTTGCATGAGTTTACTGTACATAGGCATGCTATTCTAGAAGTGTGTACGGATGTGATGTGTATGTATATGTGTGTGTGTGTGTGTGTACCTTGTCTGTGACAGCGGTGAGGATCATGGCGTGGGTCATGAGAGAGTCTCCGTATATCAGTCTCTCTGCCTTAGAAAGGTTCTTCACTGAAACCCCAAACACTAGCTCATGGTTGAACCTGCGCACACACACAAAATCACAAAATCACATTACACTGCCTCCTGAAAAAAGAAGTTATCATCAAACTTTGCCCTTTATTCCACCTACAGTACATACCGACAATTTCTAGAGGAAAGGTAAAGACATCACTGTGTGTTGTGATAATTTAGCAGGTGGTCATCCTTATTAAATCCCAACCATCCTACAACATGGCCCAAATCTCTTTCAGCTGGAAAAGAGGTAGGGCAGGTAGGGCAAAACCCTCTGAAGCCTGAACTGCTTGGGCAAAAGATGAGCTCACCTCATTATGCCTGCTTTGAGCAGAACTGTGGAACCGAGACTAAGGAGCTCCATTAAGACTCAACCTCATACCAATTATAATCTTCACATAATTGGTACAAGAACAGGATCTGTCTGAGAGATGAGCTTCGACAGAAATAGTACGAGACATTTGGCACCACATCTGTTTGGGTCAGTGGGCAAATTTAGGCCTGGCGCCAGCAACTCAGACTAGATGCTGTTGCGCTTGAAGGTCAAAGATAGTGATGCGGAACAAACAGATTGGGAGGCAACAGCACCAAATAGAGATGGGCCAACTGACTGGAAGATTTAGATAGTCACTCCTCATTTTAGATGGGTGTTCAGCCTGCTGGCAGCCTTCTCTGATATTCCACTCCAATGTTGTGAAGCACAGCATGTGAACTGTTTGGATAACAATGTGTTGCATTTCATTTCATCTGCTATTGGTGAAAAACATTCAATACTCAACCACCTCTTTGTGCAGGACCTCACTGTATTCAGATTTCTATTCAAGGTAGGTATTATGTCATTTTTCTAAACAAACTGAATTATGATTTTGTAGATGTCTGCACATCCATCCAACCCGGTTACTTTTTCCATTCACCTGGCAGCTGTATCAAACAAGAAGGTGCTCTTTGGCAGAGGATATATACTGTATATTAGCCAGGAGGATATGAGAAACCAAGGCACTCAACTTGAAGTGAAAAGAATTAAAATCTAAATACAGAACATGATTAAAAACTAGCTCGTTTTTAATCAAGTATTTAGAACATGCCAATGCAATAAAGACATTTTAATTCTTTTCACTTCAAGTTGAGTGCCTTGGTTTCTCATATCCTCCTGGCTGAATGTTATGATTTATTTGCACACACTATCTGACCCAAGTCTGGTGGGGAGACAAAGTAAAACACTAAAACCTTAACTGGTGATGGGGATTTTTTTTAGCCAATACAATCAAAGCATCCCTAGCACGAAAACCGCACTGGTCCATGCAGCACAGACTGTTTCTGTGAATTGTACTCACACGTTCATATCATTGATGCCCAGCTTGCCGTGGAAATGTTTCCCGACGTCACAACCGAACCACACAGCCTTAGAGGAGGGGAGAGAAAAATAGTAGCTAGGTTCAGAACAAGTAGCTCTTGACATGATTTAAACACATGCACGAACGCTCATGTCCATGTCCACAGTTACCCCAGTTCCTCCCAACCTACCTCTCCCTCCTTGATGGACTCAGCCGCAGCCTGTTTGAGCAGCTGGATGGGCTGGTTGTTGTACAGCGTACTGCGCCCTCCGACCATGTTCCCCAGGAACTCAACACTGTACAGCTTCCCATACGGGTTCTGAGGTCGAGGGTCGTTCACAAGGCAGATCTGAGGATATAGAATTACAATACTAGATCAGACACTATACAGCTTTCCATAGGGAATCTGAGGCCGAGCCTCTACACAGCAGTGACTAACAGCAAGTTACTGGCCTATCTGTTGTCGACATGGCATTTCTATGCGTGCATGCGTGTGTGTGTCTGTGGGTATATGGGGCCACATACCTTGTCCTGGATGTTGTAGAGGGGTTTGACATGCTCCCTGTAGAACTCCTGGGGGGTGAGGGGTCCCATGCGGTGGAAGTTCTTGTCCTTGTCTCTGTACTCCCAGGAGATGGTCTCAGGAGGACTGCCCAGACACACACTGGCCACCCGGAACACCTGCACAGAACACACAGTTTACACATACAAACGTTACTTTTTTTTGGCAACCTAACATTCATCCACATGTGCTATTGCAGAGGTTGAATAATAATCAGATAAAAAATAAACCTTCCATAGCCCATTATACTGCAACTCAAAATTACAAATGTAAACAAACCTTTCCAGCCCAAAAAATCTATGTAAAACTCATATTTAGCAATTGCAGACCTTGTATCATAAGCTCAGACAATAAATTTCAGAGTGAAAACATATATTCAATCGAATAAATCACTATGTAAACAAAGCCAGCGGTGATGCGACCCTGTGTCAGCAGGGGTTGCCATAATGCAATTACAGACTGGGGCTATAATGCGCATCAGAAGATACATTTATGTGAGAGAGAGCCTTCTATGACATCACTTCACCTCTACTGTACAACTGAAGCGAGAGAGTTCTACTCCCTAGCCTGGAGGGAGTTTGTCTGGGGAAGCTTGCAAATTCAATTTTCCAGTCATATTCTAGATGTCCTTTCGCCTAATCCCTCCAGCCTAATGTCTGTCCCTGCCTCCACTCATCCATCATTGTCTGGGCCTTTCTACTCGATTCCAACTTTCCCTGCAGTTTTTCCTCAAACATCTCTACAGTGCATCCCTCCTTCTCATCTATTCATATCCCTCTGTTTCCCCATTTGCACCCCACACCCTTTTTCCCTCCCTCCTGTCCGCCCTCCATGTGTGTCTTCCTGTGGTGCCGAAGTTCAGACCGAGTTCCTGTGGGCTAAACTGGTTGTTTGGACTGGGCCTACTCTGAATCTGGCCCTACTAACCTCCGATACAGCTATCTCAGGAATTTCCCTCTCGCTTTTCACCTCTCCTATCTTCTGTTCTCCTCTCCCAGAACTCAACAGTGTGAAACTACAGATACTTTTCCTATCAAACACAATTAAGAAGGGCTGAGAAATTGGGAGGACTCAGCAAAGCCCATTGTTAGTGGTAGATAACAGGAGTGTGGCTAGACAGTGATCCATTGGTTTGAGAAAAGGCAGATGCACACATAAGGTAGGCTTACAGTACAGTGTGTACTACTACAGGAGTGTTGTTCGTACTGCGTGTGGATGGTGACACATCACACACTCTGTTTCGGTTCACAGTGTCACAATGGATGGATTTCCCATAGACTTCCACACACTATTTTCATTGACTTTCTACTGAAATTCAAGTTAAACTCCTGGCTAGCTGAATAAAGAAATAAAAGGGGGATTATTTTTGGCGCGGCCTGCTTCGGCAAAGGGCTCCAGGGGAAATACGGGGGCCATGTAAGAAGTTTCCCACCCTCAGTCAACAGGCATTAAAAGTCCTTCTGACATTCCTGGGTTCAGGTTAGTAGACTAGACGCTGAGCCCTCTGAGCCCACCCTGCAGTGCACTGTACACCGTTCTCACCTTTTACACACTCTGATGCGTGCTCACCCATACATGCAGTCACACACGCACACACACAAAACGAAGGCATCTGTACAACCTCTCATCCCTCAAAACCACCTTCCTCCGAATCCAACCGTTTTGTTTAGACTGCCCTGTGGGCAAGACCAAATGCCAAGGTGCCCATCCCCTTGTCTGGTCTGTGTTTGCCCAGATGCCCTCGGCACACCGACAACCCATCTCTCTTACCCCTTGACCCCCGCCCTTGCTCTTCATTCCTCCTCTTTGTCTCTCTTCCAAGAATAACACTGCTCTCCCTGCTGCCTTTGAACTGCCACTCTCTTCTCTACCTCTCCTCTTTCCATTTCTCTTTCCAGACGCCCTGAGCCTTAGACATGAGCATCCCCCTTAACGCCAGTCCACCCCTGTGCCCACTCCTCCCTCGGCAGGTTAAATAAACTAGGTGTCAGGGCAAGGCTGGGCTGACAGAATCGGTCAGGGAGCATCGGCCGAAGTGACGTCAGAACAGGATCAATATTGAAACACCTGCCTCCTCGCTGACAGACAGACAAGACTGACGGGAAAGGAGGGACAGAGACAGACAGACAGAAGGAAAAAAGGTGAGAGGGATACAGAGAGGTGGAAAGAAAACACAGGGAAACTGAAAGAAACATGCATGTAAGGAAAGATGACAATAGTGTGAACAAACTGATAAACTGACAGACATATTTTGCTCCGAAATGGCACATCCACCATATGGGAGGCAGTGAAACAACAGAGAGATGGGATTGATTCCCAAAACTCTGCTCTCTGTTACCTCGCATTCACCACTAAAGATCTCCAAATTAGTTCTGATTACATCCTGTAAAATGCAACTTTTTTTTTTTAAACAAACAATACATTTGCCAATAACTTCAATAATATCCAGTAAGGCGTTACTTAAGTGCCAGCAGTCATATCGCAAGAGCAGCTGTCACATTTCTCAAAGAGCAGATCGCTCAGTTTGAAATAAAACTCTTTGGATGAAAGCCTCAGTCTTTCCTTCTGCTTCTTCTTTTTCTGTCTTCAACCCTCAATCTTTCTCTTCCTCCATCCCCCCTCTCCTCTCTTTCAGGAAATGGACAGTCACCATTCAGGGTGGACTCGCAGACCATATGTACATTACCTTTGTGTGTGTGTGTGTGTGTGTAGCGGGGATTTATGGCTGTAGGACAGTGCCAGACAGTGTGTGTTTTTAGAGTCCTGACCTCAGACGTGTGTGTGTTTATCAGCTGACATGGACTCAAAGACTGCCCCTTCACAAAACAGACTGAACTGGCTTTTTACAGGTTATGTAAGGTAAATGTATCCCAATAGAGGATTTCTTTGGAACAGACAACTTAAAGATCTGCCCAATTTCTCAATGTAGTGGGGTTGCATTCAATTCACTCAACTCAGAAACTGGAATTTCTTGAAAATTCAACATTGAAAAACCCCTGGCATGAAAAGTTTGGCATATCCAATCTATTAAAAATGACTGATAATGAATACGGATCATACTTTCACTAGTTGCATTTATAATAGATTAAATTAAAAGTGAACTGGGCCCAAGCCTGCAGGGTAGACTTACAATTTCTTCAGAACAGTCATAGGCGTTAGCCAGAAAATCTAAAGGCGTGGTTTAACATAAGGATTTGATTCATGTTTAGACTGTCATTTCCAAGGCCGTCACATTTTTAACTTAATATTCTAAACATCTAAACTGTAAACAGGTGCCAGGGTCCAGCTGTTCCTGGTGATTCTGATGGTTGCTTTTGATTGACGTTGGTAACAGGCAGCTTTCTGGCCACTCCATGTGTCTAGCAGAAGGTCTATATTAAGACCCCTTATCTGAGCTCTGCTCGGGGGTCAGCTGTTATTGACAATAACAGGAAGCAAAGAGGGAGACAAGACGGCGGTACTAGGAGGGGATATTACATCCCCGCTGTACAGTAATGTGTGTGTGTGCATACACCCACATGTTTATCACACATACTCACTCACACAAATAAGGAACTGTGCTTTTAAAGAAACTCCAGTTTCAGAAACTCTATGGTGTGCAGAGCCATAGATGGTACCCATGCTTTCCCAATGCTGTGCCAAGGATGTACAGCCAGCCAGCCAACCTGCTACATGCTGAAGCAGGGCCAGGTGGGGGTGACGGAGCCTACAATTTGTTCTAGCAGAGACAACCAGTACGTCTATGGAGACTTTTGCTAGCGATTAGCATGTTTGCATGTCTCTATAGACTTCTGTTAGCATTTACCATCCTGTCCTGACAGCTTGCATGTCTCTGTATAGAAGACTGCTAGTAGTTAGCGTGATTCTACTAGCATGTTTGTATGTCTGTAGACCTCTGTTAGCATTTAGGCTAGTGGACGTAGCAAGTTTGCGTGTCTTACCATAAACATTAAGCTGACTTACTGCACGCTATTGGGCGCTAGCCAAGGCTAATGTTTGATAGCATCTGTGCTCCAGTGTTGAAGGTCTGTCATCCTCGTGCATGTCTGCATGTTTATTTGTTTTCCACTACCCAAACAAACAAAACAAATCACCTAGTGTTAGGAGTGAAACTAACACGTAAGCAAAACAAGACAACGGCAACACTTTAGAAGATATCTGATACAGGAAAGTAAACAAGAAATCCTCCCTCCCTCAAAGACTACTGCCAAGGTGCCCATGAGAGAGGCACTTGACCTTCAACTGCTCCAGCGGAGCTGCAAAGTAGCCAATGGTACAAAATTGTGGTGGTACAAGTCAGCCCGTGGTACGAGTATTCATATAGCTTTCCCTTCCCTACAGCTATTTCCCCAGGTATTTATGATGAATGTACACTGAAAGTACAAAATATTAGGGACATCTTCCTGATATTGAGTTGCAGCCCCTTTGCACAATCCACATCTCAATCATCTCAAAGCTTAAAAATCCTTCTCCAACTCGTCTGCTTCTCTTTATCTACATCTCCTCTGTGATTGGTATAGATTCAATAAGGGAAATCAATAAGGGATAATGGCTTTCACCAGGATTTACCTCATCAGTGTGAAAACAGTAAGTGATTTGATACCTGCCCTTGCCTGTTAAATGCTGAATTGAAACAAAGCATACACCTCATTGCTACTCTGAATTGAGTTCAGAACCATTGTCTAGAAGCTGGACTTGTGAGTGTAAGCAAATGACACCATGCAAACAGTTTGGGTAAAAATGAACTCAGTTTTGATTGAAACTTTCATGTTTTGTAAACACAGCACACATGTGGTCATTGTTAAATTATAACAATGGTGCAAAATTCAAGAAATGTGAGCAGACACATACAAAGCAGTTCGCCTGAGCATTGGCAAAATTTATCATTGCAGCCTCTAACAATGATACAGATACAGAAACCCACCCACATCGAACAACTAATGGACTGAGCCAATAGCCAATACTAAGCCTACTCTCTAAACTCACACTGCAGCAAGCAAGTCCCTCTGTGAGTTGATGGCTGTCTCATAAATTAGCCTTGTCTTAAGAATCACTCTCCGTATGTTCAGAGCCAAGACCAGAGCCGCACATGGTGTTTCTGATTCCATGACGCAATGGAGCAAGGAAGGGGTACAGTTGCGGCGTGAGGGATACCATCTGTGTGTGTGCGTGTGTGTGTTGAGTACTGTACATGCATACACATGCATGGTTACCAGCGAATGTCCCTTCATTTGCGTGTATGCGTGTTGCGTACGTGTCTATGTAAGTGAGAGGAGAGGACCAGGGACACACAGCAGATGCAGCATGAAAGAGAAAGCCTGTCTTTGAACCTTAACAAACTAGGCCTCTCTGCCTCTATACCGCAGCATATGGATCCTGTCATCCTAACAGCCTCAATGAAGAGAAACTGTCATAGTATACTGGACTAGTGCGGGCACAGGTCACAATGGGTTAAGCTTCTTTTGCAAAGGCGTTTATAATTGAGATGCGCTTGGTTTTAGCCAATGTGCCTGACCAGTGTTAACAACGAATGGATTCCAAACACGCAAAGGCATCCATTCAAATCAAGCGCACCCCGGGTACAGTAAGTGGAAGCAGAGACGTTGACCCCGGTTGCCTGTCATGGGGAGTGTGTGTGGGACTGGCGTGATGAAGACCAGGGCACAGACACAACCGCCGTGCAGGGAGGGTGGACAGGATCACCTCCATACACACCAAAGTGGGACTGACACGGCACTTTGATCCTGGGAAACACAAGTGTATGCATGGATGCAAACACACATGTGAACACGTAGAGGCTACACTAGTTCACCACATTTAAAAGCCTATGCAGAGCAACTGCGTAGGCCTACACACGCGTGCACGCAGGCCTACTGTATATGTGACCACAAACACATAGGTCTGCACACATAGACAAAAGCACATGGACAGATTGATGTTGGCAAGCAAGTCCACGTGCACATGCATTCAAGCAGTTCTTACCAGTGCTCTGCTGAAATAGTACTGTAATAGTATAATGCTAATACACACTGTAATAACCACAAACGCAATGCCTGCCTCACAAGCTTTTGACAATGTCCCTTGTGAGTTCATTATAACCACTAGATGTTGCCATCGTTAATTAACTGCCAGTCAGCTGAATTAGCCTAGCTTATCATATAAATCTAATTTACAGAGCTAATTTGTTAGCTGTTCATCAGCAGGGCTGTTGCAGCTGGATGCAAATCCAGCTGCAAAATTGCAAAGCAGCCCCAGAATAGTACTTTCTGTCCTGTCTATGGTCTTGGTCGAGCTCTTATCGATTCAAATGAGATTCAAATTATAGATTCATATGAGTGGTTTGATTCCAAAATGCTATAAATATCCAAACTGAGAACAAAATGTTACCTGAAATTCATGACACAATAACATTTCGTAGTGTGATTTCATTTCATGTCAGCAAACAAGTTTCCTGTTTTGACAGGTGGTGGTCTCATTTTGGAATGATACTCTTCAAATGTACACTGTACGACACAGTGAGGACGGCATATTGATTCTTGTAATCACGATTCATTTCTAGTGGCGACAATGTGTCCCTGAACAATTTTGCTCTCACTACTACCCTGGTTGTTCTTTTGACATGACCAAACGCTCCATCACCACTGGCCGTGGCAGAGTTGTGTTTCGCAAAACAAACCACTTCCAGGTGGACAAACAAACACACTGACAACCCTCTACCCCCCACCCTGCCCTGCGTGCAGTGGGAGCAGTCTTTACTGTTGCACAACCTATGTTTGTGTGTGTGCGAGTGAGTGTGTGTGTGTGTGTGTGTGTGTGTGTGTGGTGACGGCTGGACATCCATGCTGGAGGCGCTGTGAGATACAGGGTTATTTAAACAAGCAACCACCCAGCAGCACAATACAATGAAACGACTCCCAACAAAGGCCGCTTAACCAGGCCCTTCACTGTGTGTAATGGTCTCAATAGGAGACTGATTGACTGACTGGTCCCACACACACACGCGCTCATAGACACACACAGGAAGCATGCATACAGCCACATGTGCATACACACCTAGTGTAAGTTGGCAAAGCCACAAAAGCACACATAGTAGGCACATGATCTTATTTTGCTGCATGCATGCATGAACTTGCACAGAGAAGGCCACTGTACATGCATTAACAATAACACACGTGTTGTGTGCGTTTCAGCGTGTGTCTATACATGCACATGTTCACTCTTCTCTTCTGCTGTGTGTTATATTATTGTTTTAGATGCAAAGCTGTCTTCGCTGTGCAACGTCAGATGCTCTGTGATAAGCATCTTGTTTATGGAACAGTCAGCTTTGTCTTCAGATTTGTGAGATGTGTGACTGCGTACACACAATATTTTATTCATTTCTTTCGCCCACAAGTGACACAGGCACACACACATATGCACAAATGTACATATACTTGTACACACTCGCATGCAAATACACTCACACAAATACAGCATCCCAAGCTGTCACCAGTGGATTGTCAACAGTGTGTACTGTACAGTATATCATTACAGTCAATATTTGTAAACCTAGGCATTGTTATGCAACTTTACCTCAAAGAGACACGCTTGTCGTTTGTGTATGAAAGAAAAAAAAGAAAAAAAAGGAAAAAGGAACAAGAACTACAACACTATGCAAAAATAAAATCATGTATATATAAAATAGGGTTATTTTGGAATTGAGAGACATATGTAGATCTTTTGCAGCCTATCCTGCTAGGGAGGAAATTGACTTTAAATACTAATGTCTAATCAATAAGTATTCAGACACTGTTGCTGTGAAATGGACCTGAATACGAACAAATGGAAACTATCCATCTCACAGCTAAAATGACCACCATGGCAGTTAATGTATATTTATGACCAATATCACTTGCCAATGCACTACTCAAAGCGTCTTTGTACAATATGTCAGTTGAGCCTCAGGAATTACGTCCATGATTTATAATGCTCATAAATTATCATGTCATCCTTTTCAATAGAGTACTTCATAGTACTGTACCATCCCTATCTACAGCTGAAACTGTACTGTATGCCACACTGCCTGAATGCACAGTGATAATGAATGTGTAATAAAGTACTGAATGCATAATATTTAAGTAATATGTAATAGTCTGCTGTCTCTCTTAAGTGCTGCATTGTATGTAAGGTTCTTTTGCTCCTGTGCCATATGGGCCAGTACATACTGTGTTACTGTGTGAGATATTGGTATATCTCTGTACCAGTGCCACCAATTCCTGCGCCTTTAATGTTCTTGCTGAATAAAATCATTCTGATATGAAATGATAATGAAGTGTGTAGTATAAAACAGTAAATTGCACGCAGGGAAGCAAGATGACTGGCTAGCCATTGGAACTCTTTGCTAAGTATTATTAGACAGCTCCCTCTTCTGGTGAAAACAGAACAATGTGACAATGTAAAAAAAAAACAAAAAAACAGCATAAACTGACTAATTTATGTTGTTTATTCAGTGTGTATGTGTAGACATGTGAATCGAAGTGTACTTTTGGGAGGCAGTGTTTCTTTTAAATTAATTCGCTACAGCTGGACAATTGCCCCCACAGCTAGAAAATGTAAATGCAATGAACATTCATAATCCTTGCTCCCCCCACACACTCCAAGAAAAAACAAACAAACCAAAGAACAAACAAACATTGCAATTACAGCATAATTGTCCATATATCATTATATAAATATCTGAATAAGAGCCATTCTTAAGCTGTAACTCCTAGTGAAGCTGATCCTGGAATGGGCCTAGGCCTCAGACCAAAAACGCCCACACCCCGACATCTACAACAAACTCTACAGGAAACACTGGCGTGTGTGCTAGTGTCTGTCTCACCTCCTCTATCATGGTGTCCATGGCATCAGACAGTTCAGCTTTAGTGGAGTCGCTGGCCACCATGTTCCTCAGTCGTAGACAGTATTCTCTCAGCTGGAACACACAGTGAAACAAACACAGTCAGCACTTCCCTATCGATTAAGTGACATAATGGCTTGAGACTGAGGGACGTGCAGACGCACCTTGTGATTGAGAATGTCGTTCATTCTGCGCGAGGCCTCTGAGCTGTGGGACTCTGGAAAGCATTTCTTTGGGATGACGCCATACTTTTCTGGAGACAGGGCAGCATAAAACAATGTTTTTTAAGCCGGTCGGACAATTCTAATGTTCCGCAGCACCAGTTTTTGGTGGTGTTATACGGAAACAGCTCTGTAATTAATTAAGGAACTGACAGGGGTTATTGTACGATTCAACGTGAACTATTTGTCACTTTGATTCTGCAAAAAAACAATCTTTTAAAGCCCTGACATGTCTGGGAACTCCCCGTCAAATGGGATGAGGATGGGAACTGACCAATGAGGTTGACCAGCATGTCCCACTGTCCTCCATCATTGGTTGGATTGGAAAGCAGGAACTGGACCAGGCGCCCGTCCACTGGCTCCTTCCTCTGGGCTGTCTCCACACAGGCCTGTAGGAAGTAGTAACAACGCTCGATCTGAAGAGAGGAACACAACAGAGAGATACGGTAAGAGAGAGAGAGACACACACAGAGAGAGACACAGAGAGAGAGACACAGAGAGAGAGAGAGAGAGAGAGAGAGAGAGAGAGAGAGAGAGAGAGAGAGAGAGAGAGAGAGAGAGAGAGAAAGACACACACAGAGAGAGAGAGAGACTGTAGCAAGTGATAATGCAATAACTGCCGATAATGTAATAACTGACTGGCCCAGAGGGGGACATCATGTTTGTGGGGCTAGACATATTTACTGTTGCCTTGTTTGGACTTAATATTACACACACACATACACACGTGTCCTGACTGCAAAACAACACACACAACCATTGTCAGAATGTTCGAAAACTCAGTCTCGGGGAAAGGAAGTACTAAACTGTTATAGCTGGTGGGGACTTCCCTTGCTATGCAAAACACACAGTGGATCCGATTATTTGGACTTAGAAATATACATGTACTGCACATTCAGTCTCTTTATTTAAAGAACAATGCATTTGTTTGGAAACGTTTTCCCTACATTACTATTTTGCAAGCATACATACACAAACGCCCCCCACACCCAGCTCAAACACTACTCACTGGCCACTACCCATTAATGTAATTGGTCAAAGTGTTTTTTTCTTTTCTGTGTGTGGTAACATCCTATAGCAGTTTAGTCAGTGATTTCAGACAGACTCTCCTGGAGCGCTGTTACAGCGCAGACAGGGGAGACTGTCCAGAGAGGCTAGAAAACTCATAACTCAAATTTAAACAAACACCCAAACACAGAAACCATGACACAGACCACACAACCACATCACACTGACATGTTTACAGACTATTAGCCAACTCAAATAAATTCACTAGTCTTTCTTAGCCTCGAGTAAACAGCATTAGCTCTTTTTGAAAGCTTACAAACACTAACAAATAATCCCAATTATTTACTGTATACAAATTACCAAATATTTGTACACTGGAACAACACAAATGTCTCAATCCAACTTCATAGATGTCCTACAGGAGAAAATAAACTCCAGAATGTAAAAACAGTGAAATGATGAAGAATCTGATCGGGACTAAACAGAAAAAGGAGCCCGTCCCCAGAAAGAAAGTAAACAGAAAATGGTTTTGTGTGTCAATGAAACCTGAAAACTTACAAAAGGCAGCTCATATTTTTCCAGTACTGGTTTTCTCTGTTGGCTCACTATTTTGCCATCATTACATCAGACGACGAGTCTGATGAGTCTGGATTCATGAGGTAAAACATTCAATATCCATTAATTCCTTGGTTACTAGTAGCAACTGACAAGTCAAACTGCTGCTATAGTGTATTTGTGATGACATTGCATTGGTGATGTGTTGTGGTTAGCCACCAACAACAAGCTAACATAACTAAAGCTCTTCTGGTTTCAACAAGCAAGTCTTCCTGCCAGGTGCCCAAGAACACACCACTTCTGCATGGGTGAGCATAGGGCTGGACGATAATTCAATATTATCGTTTATCGTCTTTCAGTGGGATTATATTGTGATGATATGGTGATTTTGGGATATCGAGATGCAGAATTCTGCTGTCTAAACTGATGAGAACAAGCAAATTTTATTTAGGAACTCAGACAAAATGAAGTATGGTAGGAATATTATGTGAAAATTTCAGTTTAGTTTGACATCACACCAAACATTCGGTTCAATTCAATTCAACAAATTCGGTTCAATATGATGAACATTAATTTGATTATTTAACGTGATTTCGCTTATGTGAGCCATATCGTCATATATATCGATATCGAAAAAAATCCTTATGATTATCGTGATATTGATTTCAACCATATCGTCCAGCCCTAGGTGAGCATGCAGAAGTGCATAGGAGGTTACACAGTCATTTTTGTGAGATGTGTAGTTTAAACCTCATGTTATAGCTCCCTATCTAGATGATATTACAAGCTATTGTGGCATGACCAACATTTAATTATATACCAATGCCAGATTCAACTTTGTTTGAATGCTTTTCTTGTAGGCTGCCTCAATGGTTGTGGAGTCTATTGACCAAAATAGATGGTGAAAGATATTCTGTTCTAAGGATAGCCTGTTCTAAATGTTCAAGCCCCAACCTAACCCTAACCCAATTACAATGTGACTAGTGACAGTGGATAGTATTGATCAGGTGTGTGGCTCTAGCTTTAAATCTTACCTTGTCCCAGAAAAAGAGATAGGACTGACTGAACTCAAACTCTTCTATGTTAAACTTCTTCATGAAGGGAAGTCGCATGACATTGAGGCACGAGAAGATCCAACATCTCCCTGGAAATGAAAAGAACACATTAGCCGAATTTTCGAGAAACACGCAGGCCATGTGTTAGGTATGTGTTTCTACGGGCAGGAGTAGTGCTGCGTGAAAAATTGACCAAAATAAGACCACCAACCTTTGAAAAACTTAACATTCTCTCTTACAAAGTGGTACTTTTTAAAGAACAGTAGGTAACCCAAATTTTTGGTTGACAAAATGTTAACATTGGGGGAATCATCTTTAATGTAGAGATATTCGAAGATAAACATCAGGTAACTATTTTTCCCCAAAATGCATATTTAATGTTTTGGAATACAACTTCTTATATGATACGATCTATGAAAGATGACAGGAATACATTTTGACACAGCCTGCATGCCTTTCAACTTACTCTGGAGAATCTCCAGTGCTCTATGGAGTCATGCTTAGTGTGACTTGGTGTTTCATATTGTTGAATGAGGGCAATTTGTACAGCTGGAGCCCAAAATTATCCCACAAATCACAAGCTTTGTGTGTGTGTGTGTGTGTGTGTGTGTGTGTGTGTGTGTGTGTGTGTGTGTGTGTGTGTGTGTGTGCATACTTGTGCACATAAGGGGTCCAAGCACAGCAGGCGCATGAACCTTATGTTTCTTTTTTTTTTTTTTTTTCCTGCTTCTTCTTTTTCTGCCTTAAACTGATCTGGAGCCCAGACACAAGTTCCAGAGCAACCAAATTTGGTAAATAGGTTTTAAATCTCACAAACTACTGAACCAAAACAACACCAATCGGCCAGATGGTGGCAGCAACTTTAAACTCCTGAACCGTGTGGCATAGAATAAAAAATGTTTTCCCTGATTTCTTGGCTCAAGACGAATCGAAACCAAACTTCACACACATGTTCTGGATGGGCACCAAAATGCCAGATAACCTGATCACCTACCTGAGTTTTTCTGGTTGGTGACGGGCTTGCCCTCTGTGGGGATGGAGTGCTGGAAGATGTGCACCGTGTCTTGGACGGTCTGCCGGTGCAGACACACCTCCAGCGGGTCAATGCAGGTGGACACATTCTGGGCCAGCAGGTAGCGTGGCTCGGCCCGCAGCCGCTTGATAAAGGTGGCTACCTTCTCCTGACTCAAACCTGGAAGAGTAGATGGGGAGACAATAACAGAGCGAGAAACAGAGAAGGAAGGATAGAGGGAAGGAAGACAGATAGAAGCACAGACAGGTAACTTATATTAGGAGCGCTTTCAAAGCTAGACAGACTCAGACAGAAGACTATAACCAACAGGAGACTTCCTGTGTTCAGACAACAGACAGAGGAATTTCCCAATGTCCTGATTCCCTCGAGTCTCCTGTGCACTTTAGGCCTATATACTTCCTGCTTAAGATCTGATTTATGAGCACTCATATGTGCTCAGATGTCACAATAATGCCTGGAAAATGGCAGATCAATAGTCATAAACTAACAACAGATCCTTTCTTGAATACTACAACTGTCCGATGCATCTTTCCTTGCCGCCATCTATACAGAGATCATTGGGAGGAATAGCCTATACACAATGTCCAGTCCAATTACAGATGATTAGAGCTCTGATGAAGGATAGACTTGGGGTGGGAGGGACAAAGGAAGCAAAGACGCTTGCCAACAGTACTAACTGGGCCTAGGGAGCCTAGGGCTGACCAAAGCTGGCTGGTATCAGTCATCTGGCTCCATCAGTGAAAGGAACACACTGAAAAGCTTGTCCAATCCAACTGCATAAGGGGGAGGTGCACACACTTTGACAGATTCAAATTGGCATTGGTGTGTGGTTTGTAATTCCATCAGAGCAATTAAACATTGGGCGGGACATTGCCTAGTCATGCATGCTGCCTACAGTTCGACCCCTCTCTCTCGGCTCCATTCTGTTATTTTCCATTGACACAAACTTGAAATGCACTGGCCACCACACATTAGGACAGTGTCAAACTTCATTAACTGTCAAGCCCATATTCTCAGAAGAAAAAAAAAGCAGCCAGCCTAAGGCAGGGAACATTTCAGGTGTAGGCTTGCATGGCATATGATGCCGGCATGACACTGTTTTGCTTGTGGCACAACAGTTGAATTTTTTGAGACTTGTGATTGCGGATAGAATCTGAAGTGGAGTAAAAGAATCTGAAGTGGAGTAAAAGAATCTGAAGTGGAGTAAATTGATCATAGACACCTAAGATCTGAACCAAAGTATTAGCCTACAACTTCAGCAGTATAGACACACACTAGACAGGTGGGGAGGAGTGTGCTTCACAGCACACAGGGGGGAGGCTGAGCTAAACCAAACAGCCAGTTGGTTGGTCAGGCTCTGTTTCTCTCTCTTTCATGCTCTCTTTCTCATATACAAAATGTGAAGGCATGAATGGTGAGGAGGACAGACATCATCACACTGTTTTCTATGGCATGGGGGCAAGCACAGGTAGCAAGGGTGACTTGCAAATATACACTGGTTATGCAACTGGTTTAATTACACCAATCACTGCTCCATGTGCGCGTCAACTGAAGTCCAGTTGGCCTGAAGCCTAACAGTGGAGGCCAAGTAGACTATCAACTCTGACTGACTAAAGCACAATCCGAGCAAAGTTCATTATCACGAGACTATCAAGATCGCAAAGTACTGGAATAAAAATATTTGCTCCAAAACAAGGGAATATTTAGTTAACATATATCTTAGAAAGAACCATATAATTAACAAAAAACATTGATCTAACAAGAGACATACAACTTGGCAGAGTGCTGAAGGCTGAGAGCTGATTAACGTCAATTAACGTGGAATCAAAACGACTGACTCCATTGACTTGGCTGGCCAAGGGTCAGACGACACTGGTCACTGCTAAAAATGGCTCGCTAAGGTCCTGAAAACGGAGGTAAAAGGTAAAAAAGATTCGTTGTAACAAACTGAACGAGAAACATCACCCTCAGATGAATCACTTTCATTTCAAGAGTTTGGCAGCTTGGAAGAGGAATTTCCAACTCCATTCTGCACTAGCTACATAGGCTAGCAAGATGTATTCCCAGTTACTATAGCTCTGCTCATAATAGCTCTTAGCCAAAGAGCAAAAGTGTATTAGCGGACTATTTTTGCTGCTGGGATATCGCCACTATGCTGGCAAGCTGTTGGCACGAACTGTCAACCTAGCTGTTGAAATGACGGCAAGTCATGCTAGCAAGCTGCTAACGCTAAGAATGCTAACTTAGCCTGTTAGCTGGGCAGCTCTCTCAGCTGTCAACCTCTAGCTAGCTATCACCAAATACAGGTTATGCTCAGCTTGCCGGCTAAACAAACGACCATGAATGGAACAAGGGAAAGTGGCACTCAACGTACCAGTGTCCATGTTTCCGAAGAGGGTTGGCGAGCGTTTTCTATTTTCCTGAAAAGTCACCGGCTCTTTGTTTATTTCATTCGCCGACAGTCAGTCAGTCAGTGAGAGTGTGATCCGTGTCAAGCTAGACCGAGTAAAAGTACGCCATTTCCGGTTTTAGTTTTCAAAGTAAAACCCTTACATGTGTTGCAACGATTTTTGGAGTAATACAAAAGTTCCAAAGTGAAAATAAACAATATAAAGACGAATCTCTAAAAATGAAATACATTTGTTTTTCCTTTGTTCTGACACGGGTTTGTCATTCTGTACACCCCAATGCTTACTTCACCCTTTTTCCGAAAGTGACCAATTTTAAACTTTTATTTTGAAGGCAGAATCTCCTAACTTTCGGTCTTTGCTGTCAGTCTCATTAGGATTCTGGGCGGAAACAGGATATCGAATATTCAAATTATTACAGTTTAACCAAATTTTGTAGTAACAACAGTAATCAACATAATCCATGAAGCTTTCTCCCCTTGTTCAGTCCGCATATGGAGACGTCATAACTGCTGTAACTAATAGGATATAGATATAATGGGTCGTTTGGCTCAAAAGCATATCAGAGGTTCTCAAAGGTTTTCATGTCACTGACCCCCAAATAGACACACAGAAATGGACCCCCATTTGATAAAATTCAGTCTGAGGGGCTCCCATGTGGGAAGATTTTTTTGTTGCTGATTTAGAATTGAATTGCACAACTGTCTGCACTGTACTGTGGGGAGATAATACATTTTTATAATAGTTTTATTATATAATAGTGAAAATTATTCCTCATTTTGCTGTAGACCCCCTGAAGTCATTAGGCCACCCTATTATAAACTGCTTATTTTAGCAAAACTTTACAATTTAACATTTACAACTGTATACTGCCAGGAAAATCTTTCCACATGCAGCTACATGATGTCATAATTTCTACCCCACCCCCACCCACCCACTACACTCTATGCAAAAACTCAGTAATATACTAGCGAGTGGAAAGCAGGAAAGTAGACAGGCATTTCATAATTAATAGCTACATCAATGACCTACAAAGTGCATGTATCTGAAAGAAAAACATGGAAATTACAAAAAAGAGAGGAAAAATGTTTAAATGTGGTTGTATAGGCTACACTTATTGTCTGGTTTGTTCTCTCTTATTGGTAATGATTTTATGCATTATAGTGCCATGAAATTGGTCCCCTTCCTGTTGGGAAGTTCATATTCCCACTCAGGAACTCATTGCTGCGTTTTGAAATGTGTGGTTTTGTCCTGTCCTGTAATTTAGTGTGTGTGTGTGTGTGTGTGTGTGTGTGTGTGTGTGTGTGTGTGTGTGTGTGTGTGTGTGTGTGTGTGTGTGTAATTGCATGTGTCACTTCCTTCCTTGCCTCCATCTGGACTGGAGCTGCGTCAGGATAGAGGAAAGCCTTTCACTTTGAGGAAAATAGATTGTACAAAGGTGGAAAAGAAAGTGAGAGAAAAACTGAGCCGCTTGAACAATAATATGAACAAGCAGTGGAGTTTCCCAGCAAAGCCGCTGTTCACCGTCTTAGTAACTGTCCTGGCAAAGGCTTAAACTGCATGGAGGAAGTGAAATTAGATCAGTGATGAAAATCAGCCAGCGCTGAACTGAGGACAGACATGCACGGATACCTCCTCATTACCTTCAGCTGCCTCTGCATTCTGCCTGGTAAGTCAAAATTATAACAGTATAAAGTATATAAAAATGCTCATGATTTCAGTTCATGATTTTGATGACAGCCTAATCAAATTCAAAATCGTATTAAAACCCTTCAACTCTCACTAAAACATAAACTAGTGAGATGACCAAACATCTCAAATGTTCACCGTAAATGTTGAGGCCACTCATGTAAATAGAAATTGCACTATTTTGGTGAAGGTGGGTTGCTACACTGTAAGAAGCTAGAGTGTAAATTCATGCAACACTTTGTCCTATATGCTTTTGAATTCACCTTTGGTGTAGTCAAGATTATACTGTGAATGTAGACAATGTTGCTGAACAGTCTGCAAGATGCCCCAGAATGTATTCTGAAATAAATTGGTGTTGTGTCAATACACAACACCAATTTATTGCATAAACCCATCTTTCTACACTCTCAGGCTAATTAATATATTTCGGTCTATTTTATGTATTGTGTATTTAGCTTATGTAAAACCTAAGCACATTATGTCTCTATCAGTCTGTTGCTCTGTTATGTCAACCAATTTGATCAAGGAATGTGAAAGTTTACCTGGTGATTAAACTGATTCAGATGAACCAGCACAACAAGTAGCAGCATGACTGTAATGAATCTGTGTGTGGAGCTTTTTTTTTTTTTTTATCTAACCACATTATTATATTAGACAGCTACAGAGTTGTTTGGACAGTGATGTTAGAAGAGAAAAAGACAGACATATGATGGTATATCTGACAGTTTAAGTTCACTCTTGTTTGTTATATTATGCCATAGAATAACTGCATCATTATCTTTATCTCACCATCAAAGGATTCAAAAGTGCTTAATAGTCATTTATTGTCCTGTAATGGGAAGTTGAAGAAAGTGAATGGCCACATCAAAACACTATATACCCATTTCAGAAAATACAATATAAATGTAATCTAATATGTTACTATTTTATAGGTCTTTAGTTAACATACATTTTCAACAGTAATCTCTGGTGAGTTTTACCTTCATTTCATCATATTTCAAAGATTAGGTGTCACCTTTTTAAAAATGACAGATATCCCCTTTCACTTCATCCTGTGCGGTTTCTTCTTCTTGTCACCACGGTTCATCGGTCAACTAAATATACAATAAGCTGGTGTTCCTCTTTCAGGTTTCTATGCTGAAGAATGCGGACAGACGGTGCTGGCAAGGCGTCATACGGTTTATGTACCAGAGGGGGGCAGCATCTCACTGTCTTGTGTGGTCCAGCACTGTGAAGACAACATGTGGACCGGGGCGTGGATCTGGAGAAAGTCATCAGAGGACAAGTTAAATGACCTCAAACCCAATCTGAGGCACCGCCTTTCCAATGTCACTCTCTCACCCAATCAAACCCGTCTGTTTTTAAAATTCCTGAGAGCCAACCAATCAGACGAAGGTTCATACGGATGCAAGGTTACGTGGGGTCAAGGGTTAAGCGACCTGGGACACATGGTGTATGTGAACATCACCGCAGGTACTTAGATTCATATATATTACCAGAATGTCATGGGT